>NC_090265.1:669106913-669414413 GCF_040414725.1 Anabrus simplex
CCTTTCCAACAGAACAGATATGACCTAGGCCACCATAGCCAATTTATAGCGCATCCAACAAAATTTGGAAGGTTGTGGGTTCAGATTACACTGATGAACAGTTGGCTATTTTTACTCTGTACTTAATATCACTTTGGCATGAATTATGTGTACTAATTGCTACCTAACAAAGTGAAAGTTTATTTCAAGGAATAGGTAAGTTTTCCATCAAATATTTTGTTTGATATGGTAACATTACAGCATATTACTACAGAAGCAAGGGGCTGACTCAGTTATGTCTGATTCTCTGGATTTTGTATGAATTGTTTATGTACTTTTAACTCTCTTCTTCATTGACCACAAATCTTGTGCATGTTTTACGTCTCTTTCCTAGGATTGGTGCAAATGACTCTTTCAGTTGGTGTATTCTGCATCAGACATAAAAGTTGAATGAAGCTCTGTGCGCATCTTGTACTTTTACAGGATGTGTCTACTTATGTAAGATTATAAATAATGGAAAGGAACAAACGTGTGACCATCAAGTAATATAGAGAAACATAGGAACATGAAAAGGAACTTATAAGGGCAGAGTGTGAAGATGTGGAGATTATCCTTGTCCTGTTGAATTTTCATGTTTGTAGTCATCTCCTCTTTCTATTTCTCCCTCCTCCAAGACTGACATGTCATTGTTTATACTATTGTGTGTTCCTTCATATCTTCCTATCTTTTTGTATATTACTTGATTTGTCATATGTTTGTTCCTTTCTATTACTTAAATTGACATGTTGGGCTCTTTTTCTTCTCATGTCCTTATTTTTTTCTACCTGTACTCACCTTTACTTTTTTGTCTCTTCCTTTTTCCCGTCTTTGTCTGGCTTTCTTCCAATCCTACACTTTCCACATCAAAAGTGATGATCAATCAAGATGGTTTCTCAGTTAGTGTTGATTCCTCCCCTCTTGTTGAAGCTGTGAAGCAGAAGCAAACTTATTGGGGATTGAGTGAAAATGGGTGTAGAAAGCTGGGGTTGAAGAGGAGAGAGTTAATCTGTTTGAGGACAGAAATGTATGAAGATGTCCCTTAGTGTTTTTGTGTTTGTCCTTTCCTCTTTTCTGTTGCACCCTCTTTTGATATAATTAGGGTTACCAGATATCCAGAAAATCCCAGACATATCCTACAATTTAACCTTCTGTCTGTTATCTGGGAGGAATTTCTTGAATATCTAAATGTCCCCTTTTCTTTTAGAAATTCAAAACATTGCTTTGAATGGATGAATTTAACAGGAAAAGTATGTGTATATAATGTTCAAAAGTGTACTGAGTTTTGAATGAAAAGGGTTTTGTGATAGATGATGTAAAAATTTGGCTAGCTGGGTACATAACTGAAACCAATTTTTTTAAGAAAAAACAAAAAACAAAACAGAAACAGTGGAAGCCTGGAAATAATGCTATCTAATGATAAGTAGGCAAGATAGTTTAGTGCTAGTAAGTATGAAACTTGCACCATTTTAAGCTGTTGAAAATTATGGTTCTTTTTTTATTTTTTTTATTTTTTCTATTTCTGTACATACTGATAATGAAAAATGTACAGCGGGTTTTTCATTGATTTCCGCTCAATGGACAGATGAGAGAAAAAGACTACTGATAAACTCAGTGAAGGGTACAATTTTAGTGAAATGTATCTTCAAACAGTTTTACAGCTCTGAATTTTATTATTATATTTTAAACAGGCCAGATATTTTGCAATACTGGTCTCTTTATATGAACATAGTAAACTCGTCCTCATACCGAGGTGGTACAGCTCTTTTCAGGCAAACCCACAATGGAAGTGAACTGCATGAACTATTTTAACCATATACCATCCCTAAATATCTAGCAGTACCGGAATCGAACCCAGGCATCCAAGGATGACAGTTAATAGCGCTTACCATTTGTATATTACTTGTATTAACTAATGAATGACTCTCATAGGTTTTAATGCTTCATACTGTGTGAGTACAACAACAAATAAAATTTGATGAAGTTTAGGTATCATTGAGAAATAAACACAAATCATATCTATTTCACCATTTGTGAACTGTAATATGTATCTACAGCATTCTAGCCTGCAACATTGCAACAATATAGGCATATTGTTCTTGCACCTATCTATAGTCATTCGTCCTAAGTAGAGGTATGAGTGAAACTTGTTTGTATTACAGAGAATCCACTGAAAGAATTTAACTAGCTCTCGAGAGAAAAGAGCCCCAGCATTAAAAATTAGGCACCATTCCAGCATATACTGAGGGAAATATAATATTTAGCATAGGGACTGTCAGTGTCAGGTTTCAAACCTTGTACCTATCAACTTAATAGTATGCATTACAGCAGAGTACAGTATTATGAGAGAGTATTCAAGATACTCATCATTGTTTCAGACCACAATATAGAAAGAAAGGAACATGTAATACAATAATCACAATGACAGGTTAGTGTGGGAAGAGGGAGAAATAAAAGGACAAGGACAATCTCATTTTAGGGATATGCTTATGTCAGACAACAATTTGAAATACTGTAGCTCTTCTGCATCACTGACAAGTAAATACTGCTCTTGTTATCTATACTGAACTGATTTCTAAAAGTTGCTTTCAGATAACACAGAAGGTAATAGGCTATATAAGTTGTTAAGCCTAACAGCATAAATGGAGCTAGTCAGAGTTATGTTCCCTTCTTAATAACGAATTAACGAATTAATAAAAAGAAGAAGAAATTCCTGTCTTATATTTCAATATACAATGTCAGTCAGCTCAAATGTCACCTCAAACAACTTGTAAAATAAAATATAACAAAAATCTATTTTCACTTGCAGTGAAATAACATTCATAATACTTGCAATACGTGAAATGAGGTAAAATGTGTCCACCTGTTCAGTAAATACGAGTAAATATAAATGTCAAATATAACTATATTTCATAAAAATTGGTTATATTCTCATTAAGACATTAATTCATGGTACTAGTTTCAACCTTGCTTGGGTCATCTTCAGCCATTACATAGTCAAACTGGCACATTAAAAACATCTAAACAAAAAAAACACTAAAAATAAGTCTGTGGTGAAATATATCGTGAAGATGAGCACCATGCCAATCAGTCGCAAAATGATGCACAGAAGAAGTGTCCACACTCCAATCTACTGTTGGTGAAAGATACCCTTGAAGCTGTATGAAAGGGACATCTATTCTGAATATACAGTACATATGTGATCCATATCGACAGCCTTAAACATCTACTGGGCCACCATTTCCACTGCACTAATTCATAGATGTCCCCCTCAGTTAATTTTCAAGTTCACCATATATTGACACTACAAGTTACAGTATAAATCAAGATTAAAGATTAAAACTGATTCCACAACATGACTAATTGTCGTCGTGGCCGTTACTCATATCCGAGTATACACTTTTCACCTGCAGTTCATGTTTAGTTAGATATTGAAAAGGCATATGACAGTGTCCCAAGGAATTTGGTATGGAAAACATTGACAGAGGCACAGATTGAGAATGAAACAATGCAGAGGGTAATAGCATTGTATCAAAATTGCAAAAGCTGTGTTAGAATCAAAGTGGGTCAAACTGAATGGTTCAGAGTTGAGACAGGCCTCAGACAGGGAAGTATATTGTCTCCCTTACTCTTCATTATCATCATGGATGGAATTCTACATAATATCAAGAAGAAGATGATGGGTGAGCAAATAAAGTCTATGCTCTTTGCTGATGACATTGTAGTTTGGGGAGATATTAAAGAGGAAGTACAGACACAAGTTGATTTATGGAATGAGGAGATAAGAAATTTTGGAATGAAGATTAGTACTGCAAATAGCAAGACTTTGATCATGACGAGAGGTAACAGAAAATCAACCTCTTGAAGTAGTGAAAAATGTTAAATATCTGGGCAGCACGATGTCACAAGATGGAAATTTGGATGGAGAAATTGATTTAAGAATAAAGCAGTCTGCAAGTTTCTACCAGTGTGTGAGAGCCATTGTATGGAACAAAGATGTGCCAATGAAATGCAAGAAGGTTTTATACTCGTCCTATTATAAACTTATATTGACCTATGTTTCACAGCCTGGACGTTGACTAAGCGGAACCAAAGTAAGATACAAGCAGCTGAAATTAGTTTCTTGAGGAGCATACAGGGAAAGACAAGACGAGATAGAATACGAAATGAGGAAATAAGGAGAAGCGTGAGAGTGTGTAAACTTCAAGAAGAGATTGTTATAGCAAAGCTAAAATGGTTTAGACACATGATGAGAATGCCAGGAGAGAGAATACCAAAGAGAACATTCAGAGACTGCAAAGAGGCCTAGGGGACGGCCTAGAATGAGATGGAGGAGCTCTGTTTTGGACTGTATTGCAAATAGAGGAGTCAAGAGCAATGAAGTACTAGAAGAGGAATGGTGGAAAGATCAAGTAAGGTGGAGGGCTTTGCTACACTACCCTACCCAGAGAGAATATGGAAAAGGTAATGGATAAAGAAGAAGAAGTTCATGTTTAGTCCGCTTTTTTCAGATGATGTTGATGGCTCAACAGGCTAATCCCTTGCACAGAATATGTGACCACATTGTACACCTGAGAGAGTGGGGTGGACATGATTGGGTTTGTTTGAGTTTTCTTCTAAGACGAGCCTCCGTTTGCAGTCTTTGATGCTCTGTTTCAAACTGCTAGACAGCAGTGGATATGGCTGCACACCAGCAAGGACGACCTTCAGCAAGTGTGTGCCAGGCATTGGGGTCGATGTTTGTGCTCTTTATAGTCTTTTTTATCTGATCCTTCTGGCATTTCAGAGGGGCACTGCAAGTCCTCCTGCCAGAACTGAGTTCACTGTACAGTAACTGCCGAGGTAGTGTATTGTCACTCATGTGTTGGACATGTCCAATCCATCTGAGCAGGTGACTGATGATGGAGGCTTTTATACTGCTCATCTGTGTCCTTTCAAGAGCTGTAACATTGGTTATGTAATCCTCCCATTTGATATTCATGATGTTCCAAAGCTTCTGCTGGTGAAAACGTTCCAGTTTCTTGATGTCACAGTGGTATAGAGTCCATGTTTCAAATCCATACAGTAATATGGAGACAACAACAGCTTGGTACACCATCAGTTTAGTGGATATTTTTAGATCTTTATTAGAAAAGACTTTGCAGGAAAGATGTCCAAATACACAATGAGCCGCTCTTATTCTATTTTCTACGGCCATCTCCAAGGATGCAACATGTCGAGAGAATACTCCCAAGGTGGGAGAAGAGGTCTACTTGTTCCAGAGATGTATCTGAGGTGGTGATGGTGAAGTCTGGCAAACTGGTTCCAAGAGCAGGTTGTGCAAGAACTTTAGTTTTCTAAATGTTGATAGTCAGGCCAAAGTGTTCATGAGCTGTTTTAAAGCAGTCAACAGAAATTTTGCAGTTCCTCAGGAAAATGACCAATACAGTGCTACTAATTTAATAAACATTTCTTATGTGCATTATTTTGTGACTGATGGACATGGTGCCAATTTTCAAGATATATTACACCACAGTCCAGTTCCATGGTTGAATGGTTAGCATGGTGGCCTCTGGTCACAGGGGTCCCAGGTTCGATTCACAGCAGGGTCGGGATTTTTACTATCATTGGTTAATTTTGCTGACATGCGGGCTTGGTGTATGTATCATCTTCATCATCAATTCATCCTCATCACGACGCGCAGGTCGCCTACGGGAGTCAAATCAAAAGACCTGCACCTGGCAAGCTGAACATGTCCTCGCACACTTATTCTTCTTATTTTCCTACCGCTTTTTCCCCACACCTTTGGAATTGCACATGTGGATTTGGCCCTGTTTTATGACCGGATGCCCTTCCTGATGCCAACCCTATATGGAGGGATATAATCACTGTTGTGTGTTTCTGTGCTGGTTGGTAGTGTGGTATGTTGTCTGAATATGAAGAGGAGAGTGTTGGGATGGACACAAACACACAGTCCCTGAGCCAGAAGAATTAATCAGAAGTGATTAAAATCCCCGACCCGGCCGAGAATCAAACTCGGGACCCTCTGAACTGAAGATTAGTACGCTGACCATTCAGCCAATAAGTCGGACATTTCATTTCACCATAGACTTATTTTTAAAGTGTTTTATTTTCTAGATGTTTTGTGTGTTTCAGTGTTTTTAATGTGCCAGTTTGACTATGTAATTGCTGAAGATGACCCAAGCAAGGTTGAAACTAGTACCATGAATTAATGTCTTATAACACAGTTATATTTGACATTAATATTTATTGAATAGGTGGACCCATTTTACCTTATTTCACGAATAACAATTGTCAGTATGGATCATTATGAAGTTTATATCTTATGATACTTGCAATACTTTCCCAGGGTTTTATTTTATTGTATGGTGATCACAGATAATAGATAAATATACAGATTCACAATCCACATTCTGCGGGCATCAAATAGCGTCAGAGCTGAGTCTGAACAGGTCACAATCACAGTCGCACACTGCTGAGCTGATTCAGACCCTGTTTTGTCAGAAGTAGTTGCAGCAGCTGTGTCTTATCCTAAGCCTGTTGAGGTGGCACCAAAGCTTTATCTGGAGGTCAGAACCCTTTGGCTTCTTTGTAGGATCCAAGGAATGATCACATGATCCCATTGTTTTTGTAGACCACTCATCCTTCCAACTTTGATTTAAATCACTGTCAATATCTTTTGAGAAAATGGCACACTTTGTTCTTTTACATGGGAATGCACTGTTTTCTACACCTAGCATTAGAGATTTTAGTATACTTCATTTGCCAATCATTTGGATTTATCACGAACAAGGCCGTCAAGGCATGCATCACGTCCATATTTCCTTCACCATCTTCTGACAGTTATGTAATTGCTCTACTGTGTGCATGTAAATGAAGTATACCATGATAACATTACCATAGTAATGGAAAAATTGACATACAACGACTTTTAAGGGACTAAGACACCCCACGGCTGGTGAACTGAACACTTTTGGCAACAATAACTTGTCAGAGTTTGAAAATAATTTTTGGGTGTAGAAAACAGTGAGTTCTATTTAAAAATTCAAACTTAGTAGGCCTACCTGCCATTATCTCAGCAGATACTGCCACTTTGGAAAAATACTGCAAGTTTTAATTATGAGCTATTTAGTTGCATTAACGAAAGCAGAAAACATTTTTCAATATCTTTAATGGTTTAAGAGTTATTTTAGGCGAACATTTTAGCTGACTCATCTGATACAGCATATCTTTTATGAGAATCTAAAATGTGTTTTAAAATGTATATAATTTCCTTGTGGTGTTCATCTGTCATCATAATCATAATCATTAATATTGTTATATCTGTATGATACAGCCTCCTTTTTCTTATTACTTTTTCCTCTCACTTCATAGGCTTGTTCAAATTATTCTACCATATCTGTTGATACATAATAGATTTGTGCTGAGGATGATATAGTTGGATAATAAGTATATAAAATAATAAAGACTATACTCCAGTTATTTTTACCTTAAAATCTTTAGTATTAACAGGAACAATATTGGTGTTGCAGGTTCATCTGATGTTTGGAAACAGCACCAGCAATCTTCATCTTGGTCAACCAACCTTGTACAGTCATCATCGTATCATAATTTCTTCCACACTGACTCTCAGAAAGCCTTTATAGAACGGCACCGTGAAAGTTCCCGTGGAGGGGAATCAAAAAATCCAGAATCTCATGTGCAAGAAGCTCTGAGTCAGGAAATTGTAGAATTTCCCACTGCATACATCATGCAACGACTCAAAAAGAATCAACCTGGATCTGTAAGCTCTTTATCAGGTTCTTTTCCATGTGAGAAATGTGGAAAGATTTACAAATGGAGGACTAACCTGTTAAGACACGTGAGACTTGAATGTGGCAAAGCGCCACAGTTCCAATGCCCCTATTGCCCTAAGAGAGCTAATCGTCATGACACACTGCTCAGCCATGTGAAGATCGTTCACCGAGTCACTCCTTGAAATAATAAAAAAAAGAAAAGAAATCCAAATTTAATGATTCATCTATTACGGACAGAGTATTGATAATGTTATCGAGATTAAAATGTAGAAAGGAAGAGTATTGATATGAGGATGTGATAACATGCACAGACTGTTGGACTTCAGTGTGTGACATTATAAATAATTGCATAGCATTACACTGTACATTACATATCAAAGGGAGCATAGGATGAGAATGTTAACGATAGGACAGGGTTGGAGGGATTGAGTTTGTATTCATGAACTTGCGTTTGAAATGATACAGGATGATAGAGCCTGTTAGGGCATGAGTGGTGACTGATGACCACACTGAAGCCAATTTATTTTAATAGTAATTAATGAGAAATTAGGGGAAGAGAGAGTGCAGGGGGCAGTGTACATGTGTTTTTTATTTTTATTTGTGAGGGTGAACTGGGATGTGTCTGTAAAACAATTGATATGCATATTTTTACGACTGGAGATTGTAAATGGCAATATGGAGGAACATATCACAGTGGCCCTTACTGACAGTCGAATGTATTATTTAATTGTTATGACCAGGAAACTCCGTCCTTTCCAAACTAAACATATTGAGTTACCATCACTCTGCTTGATTTCTGTGGTAATAGTGGTAGTTACTAGTTTTGTAGTCACATCGAAATATTCTAATCAGAACCTTCATGACCAAAGGTTTCTGTTTTTAAATTATCCATACCATGTTTCTCAATACTATATATGAGTTCTCCTCTATCTTGGATTTTATAACCTCACTAGCTGATGTACCCGTGCTTCGCAACGGAATTCTACCTTGTATACAGAATTTGAGGTTAGGTAGTGTACACGTTGTGAGCAAGATTGTATTAAATTGGATAGCTTAAAACGTGACCCTAGAAACGTGAGGGGGAATTCACCAAATGTCTTTTCTCATATGAAAACTGGGTTAGGGCATTTTCATTGTAAATGTAGGTCCACTTGCCTACCATCAGTCACAATCAGGTTGGGGAGTATTCATTATAATGTCAGATACTCACACTCCACCTGCCTTTTTATACCCTCAGAAAGACTGTCTTAGTGGTTTTCCCAACTGAAATGAACATAGGTCATTACAATAAAGTCAGTAGGAAAATTTTTTCCATAACCTAAAGATTAACGCTTGTGCTTATTGTCCAATATTTTTCATCTAAGTTTTCCTTATACAGCTGATGATGATCATTAAGTGGTCGAAACATGTTCTGTGAGTGATTATGTATATTTAATTTTTTAATTTAATTTTTGTATATTTTAATTTTTAATCGATTAGGTGGTTCTTTAATGAAATGAAATGTCATATGGCTTTTAGTGCCGGGATGTCCCAGGACGGGTTCGGCTCGCCAGTGGCAGGTCTTTCTATTTGACACCCGTAGGTGACCTGCGCGTCGTGATGAGGATGAAATGATGATGAAGACAACACATACACCCAGCCCCCGTGCCACTGGAATTAACCAATTAAGGTTAAAATCCCCGACCCGGCCGGGAATTGAACCCGGGACCCTCTGAACCGAAGGCCAGTACGCTGACCGTTCAGCCAACGAGTCGGACGGTTCTTTAATTATACTTGTTGATTATACTCATCGATACAGTCATGAAGTGGACAACTTGCAATATTCAGTCAGGCTGTTATACTTAGTTCACAGCAATAATCCCATCTATTGGAATTGAGTTTAAGTATAAGAGACAAAGAACATCACATCAAACAATGGTCAATGTAAAGTTATTGTTTATGAGCTTTTGATATTGTAGGCCTTCATATTTAGTTTTCTTCCGGCTCTGAAATACCACTCTTATCATAGTCAGTACGGTAAAACAGAATAAAACACAAATGATCGGAAATTGTATTCTCTATAACTTTTGTTATGTAGTAATTTTCGATAGGACCAATAACATACGTATTTAAAAATTAAATTTTAGGCGCTTTCCCCTAAACGACAATTTCATCCAGGATGAATAAAATTGTTTATAGCCTGGACTGTGGTTTCTCATTCCCCGACTCTATAGGCCTATACCGATTTTCATTAAATTCTGTTAATCCATTCTCTCGTGGCTCGGCATTGATATGGACTTCGCAACAAAAATACAAATTCATGAATATCTGTGTTATCATAGCCGGTACGGTAAAAATGTATAAGACATAAATGATCGGAAATTTAATTCTATATAACTTTAGTTATGTACTATTTATTGATAGGACCGCTAATAATATAAATATTTGAGAATTAAATGTTAGGTCTTCCCCTAAACTACCATTTCACTTAGAGTTAATAAAATTAGTTATAGCCTAGATTGTATTGGTTCATATCCCGACTTTACGTACCGATTTTCATTAAATTCTCTTCAGCTGTTTTCTCGTGATACGTGTACATACATACATACATACATACATACATACATACATACAGACAGACAGAAATTACGGAAAAGTAAAAAGTGCATTTCCTGGTTACAGTAGACATGACTGATACAGAAATTCTTTTCAAATTCTGAGCAATGTACAGACAAAACTCTTATTTTATATAAATAGATTTATCCATACCATGTTTCCCATTACTATATATGGGTTCTCCTCTATTTGGGATTTTATAACCTCATTTTTGCCTGCAAAGCTGGTGATGTTTAATCAGTACTTCATACCAAGTATTGAAACCTGCACCCTCACTAAGAAAGATTCATCAAGGTTGTAAGCATCTGAGATGAAGTTCCTTAGGTCCACAATTCAAAAACCCAAACTGGACAAGTTAAGGAATGATGTGGTTAGGGAAGCTGAGATTGTTACATCATTGTTAGATCCGGTCAGCATGTCCTGACTGAGGTGGTTTGGGCATGTTATGAGGATGGAGCCAACAAGGATAGTATTACATTAACTTGGAGAGACATGTGGCAGGAAAACGGATGGTGGGAAGACCAAGAATGCACTGGATGGACATCATAAAGATGGACTTTGCTGATCGGGGAAGGACACCAGAGGACGTCATTAACAACAGAATGTATTACAATAACACAGAATGGAAGAGGCTCCCCAACAATACCTGGGAAACTGGAACTGTAAAAGGATGCTGATTATTATTTTTTCCTTACTCATCAAGATTCTTTCTAGTTGCTTCGTAGCAACCAAATGGCATTTTCCCTATCTCAGAAAGACCTTCGCTCACCATTAGTTCTGTTATCCTCTCCCTTGCAGCTCTGTCTTTTATGAACACTTTAAGTGAAGTCTACCAATTTCAGCTCTCCTTACACCAAAATCTTATCCCAAAAAGCCTTATAAATGGCTTTCTTTTCATGCTTCTCTTTTTTTATGACTTGATTTGTCCATTGTTTGTTTTTTTCCATTACTGTACTTGTCTCATATAAAGTTATCTGCTCACTCTATTGCAATTATTGCCATGTCTCATCTCCATATCTTTATCTGCCCAGAAAAGAAAATAACAGGGTTCCTATTTCCAACCACCCCCAATTTCCTATACTGTGCTTCACTACTCAGGACATCTGTAGTCTCTTTCACAGACAAATAAATATTGCTAAGAAAGAAACAATGTTTTAAAGATGCACATACATGAACTTGAGCAACCATAAAAATACAGACAGAATAATGCAGTCAATGTAAGCATTATGATCAACATTTAACATTTCAAAATTAGATTTTTAAAAGTTTGTTTCACTTTATAATTTCATGATCCAGTGTTAATAATAACTCAAACATAGAAAGACCAACAAGCAAATTTATTTTACATTCTTCATTATGATACAAATGAATTCATATCAACCACATACAGGGTGTTTCAAAAATACATGGCAAAATTACAGGATTGAGTTCCTCATATTTAATGCAGACAGAAGATGTTATACAAATATGGGTCCAGAAATTTGTATTTGTAAGTTATCAGACTCCCAAGTTTGCTTGAATGTGATGGTACTTCACTAGCTAACTTTTGTGTCCGTGAACACCTTAATGCACATCATCCTGATCGCTGGATAGCTAGAGGTGGACCAGCTGCTTCATATCCATGCTCACTTGAGCATTTCTTTGTATGGGGGTAGTAAAATTCGGTATTCTCAGCTGCTGTGGATGATGAAGCAAAGCTTCATTTGGGCTTTTCAAATGATATGTAGATATTACACCAGGCATTTTTTTAGTATGTTCGTAATGCAATTAGACAATGAGCAGAAGCCTGCAGTATCCCGGAGTTGGGTATTTCGAACACTTCTTGTTAGGCAGTCAACAGAGTGCATCATTACAAGAAATTCAAACTACCTAACTTCTAGAAAATAACATTCTAGCTTAGAATAATTGAGAGTTTGGTATCTCATTTATTATGAATTTCCAGATCCATGTTTATACACTTTTTTGTCTCCTCTACATATGAGGATTCTTACCCTGCAATTTTGCAACACACTGTATAAAGTCTGGACAGTCTATGATCAGAAAATATGTTTCTGTTACATCCTTACCTTACCAAGCTGCTCTTCCTTCTTACTTCTTATTTGTAACATTTTAGTAAGTGTTTCAAATTACCCTGCATTTTAAGAAAAAAAGGAAAGAAACAAAACAAACAGAGAGGAAGATGGTGTGTGAACAGTTGAACTTATTATATAATTGCTGTAATCAGGGAAATCTAGCCTTTCCAATAGTAAATAGTATCAACAATGTTTTACTGAAGACGTAATTTGCAGCTTTCAGATGTTATATATTTAATTATGTTTTTCAGTGATACAAATTATGATATTCATAATTTTTTAAAGGAAAAATAGGCATACATTTAATAAAAGAGGAAGAATTTTTTAGAAGTGCAAATTTATAATGATAATTACAGTTAAAGGAGATTAAATGATAGAGGATGGAGACTTAAATTGTGAAGGCACCGTGGCAGGCTCATGATTAGAAACTCTGAAATAGGCCCCTTATTAATATTTTATTGTTAAAACCCAAAAATTATTTTGGGTATTCTCATTTAAGGATGCTACAAAATTAACTGTTCATTGACCATTTTTATGATAGTTAATAAAGAAATATTATCATCAAGAAAGTTGTTACATAAAATTTTCTCTTTTGATGTTTTGTAAGACTATTACAGACACTGTAAACATAACTTGCTTATGAGGAGGGTTAGTAGTGCTTGAAACACTGTCGTTCTAATATGGCAGAGTATATAATTGAACAAAAATTGGAGAGGAATTAAGTCTAATATTACTTACTCTTCTTGAAGTTTGTTAGTAGAATTTAAGAGGTTTTACACACTAGAAAAACTTGCTTTTTTTTTTTTTTTGTAGGTTCATCTGATAGATCATATCTCCTTTCATCTCTGCACCAATTTTCATACTAAAATTTATAGGGTTTAAAAGAAAGAAAGAAAGAGAGAAAGGATATTTGCATTTTAGTGAAGAGGTGTTTGCTCCAATCAGAATAGTTTGTGTGGCATATGAGCACAACACTGCTCTTTACCTTGCACAGTATTTGCAGCTTGAGTTGCATTATTTACTCTCTTGGTCGATGAATAAACAAAGAATCAAGCTACTCCTTGACCACACTGGATGATTTACTTATAGATGTTTACACTTCTTTAAATGTAGCTGTTTTCAAGAAAACTTTCTTCAGCTTATCCCAGGTATTGCAGAGGTCACTGGAGTTTTCCAGGCTAATTTTGGCTTTAGCCAAGGATTTAAGGTGCAATGCACTTCCTGACACCATGTGATTTTTGAAACAAAAATTCTCAACCCAGGATCAACCAGAAGTTGAACACCAGCCATCTGGGTGGGAAACCAGCAGCTATGCTACTGAGCTAATCATGCTTCCCTGGCTATTCTCAAGAACTGAACTAATATGGTCACATTTAACTAAAAATTGAAGAAGTTTCAAGTAAAAAACCACCACAAAATCTCAACATTTGAGTTTTTCTAAAATCTCTAGACTCTAAATGGACGTGTTTATGGTCATAGTAATTTATCCTAAAGAAGAAAACCTAACCATCAACTGGGATGACTATGGCCACAAGGGTGACTACAGTCAAAAACTAGTACTGATATACTAAAACCATATTTAGAAGTAGCTTGCCATGTTTATCATGTAAAATGAGATAAGTCTGTCTGAAACTGAGGAATAATAACAAAATATGTATATACAGGTACAGATGTATTGTTTAAATACCATAAGCCTCTTATTACTTCTAGCTTTTGAGACCGAAGTTACCCCAGTTAATGCTGTTTTCAAGAGGAGCAAAAAAATTTGCCAGTATTGCTTTACTTTTATGGAAATTTTTTTAAATATAGGAACATTTTTGAAAAACCATTAATAACCAATCACCTATTTTTTTCATACAGTACAAAATGCTCAATAGTAATGTACATGCGGGCTAAATTTAAAAAGATTCCTCAAGTAGTAGCAGGGATATTGCATATTATCTTAAATGTATTTTTGCTAGTGGATGAAACCCCTTAAGTGAATATATTGAAGGTGGTTGAGGTTTTGTATACCTTGTGCTGCTGTGAGTAAATAAACAAAGTGAAAGAAGATCTGTTGAACTAATCCTGCCAAGTGTTACATTACATTATTAATATCATCCATTCTGCACTGTACAGATTTTACCAGTCAAAATATCACCATGTTACAGGTCAAAGTTAAGAAGTCATTTGTAGATAAGGATAGATAGCATTGTATTTCATGGAAATAATTTAGGTGTAAATAACAAAAGGTAGAAAAGAATTTGAAATTTTGTATCAGGTTATAGGATAACTGGAGAATACAAGCAAGCATATTGTGAGACAAATATTTGAAGAGGTGGAAGCTTAAATCTCTTGCACTAATACTAGTGTTTGTAATAAGAGCAAATATTTTTCTGATATGTATTCTGTATAAATCATACATACTTGATCATTTTTGATTTTGAATGGCATAGTTTGTATATAGCTTATTGAAAGAGCACTTAATATTTAAGAATACTGTATACTAAGTGGAGATATTCCATGATGGGCATTAAATCTTGAACTTGTTGCAGTCATGTAATAAAGTAATGAAAATGGATTTTGTCTGATATTTTTGGCATCAGTGGCATTTCCAGTGGGTGGGCAGGTTAGAATAAATCTTCTGAAATGTTTTGGGGAGAAGTTCTGTGTACTTGTGTAATTCATTAAAATGTTATCTAAATGTTATCATGAACAACTTTTATTTTTGTTTAAATTCAGGGTGTGGATTTCTTCAGTACAGTCTGGTAAGACTGCAACCTTCCATTTCTTAGATATATTCACTTCAATTGTAATGACTCATGGACAATGTGAAGCACATCACTTGCTCACTTATATGAGTTAGTGATTCACAGACTTCAAAATACTTTTATGAACCTAACTTATAAACTCACTACAATTTATTTATATTGTTTGATATACTGTGAATCCAGAATGTGAAACACTGAGTGTAAAATTCCTTCAAACACAACAACAATTTGCTTTATGTCGCACTGACACAGATAGGTCTTATGGCGACGATTGTAAAATTCCTGTCATTCATTTTATTATTATTTCCTATACAGATGATCTTCATGCTATTCACCCTTATTTTAATTATGTTTTCTGAGTTAATTCTGTCAATTTTGTTTTTATTGTCATTCAACGCCAGTATGCAGTATCACAGTTTGTTAAATATTATTTGAAAGTGATAGAAAACATGGCAACTGCAAGAGTTGCAAGCTTTGAGAAATAATTTATTGAAAACTCTTGCCACCTATGGATTTTGGTATTTTAGTTATGTAATTACTGGGTGGGGAAATAAATTTCTTTTGTGCAACCATGAATATTTGCTTGACAAATTTGCACACTTGCTTTACAAGACAGCAGTATATGAACATCTGGTGATTGTCTTTGTCCTTTTGCATGTTTATGTTTGTCCTTGTTCTCTTTTTTGGTTGCTCCCTCTTCCCATATTGATCTGCCATTATGTTCACCCCATTATGTGCTCCCATCTCTCCCTGTATGACTTGATTTGATAACTTGGCTGATCCTAGTACTTACAATCGAGTGTGCAACAACATAGCCAGCTGTACATTTGATTTATAACTTACAGATTGCAAGCATCTATTACTCTCTGGCTTGTCTGGTGTTTGTCAGCATAGCAAATTTAAAGAGGCTGCTAGGTATCTTACTGTTCCAAGGGCAAAGCCGCTGTACTAACCCAGAGTATGATTTCTTCCGTTTATGGTGAAGACTGACCAGACATGCCAGAAGTTGTTTTCAATATTTTTGTCTGGAAATGCTTCTTTACGAGACAGACCTATGAGTATTGACGAGGACTGAGCAAGTGGCCGCTCGGTTTGGGTCACGTAGCTATTAGCTTGTATTCAGGAGATAGTGGATTTGAACCCTACTGTTGGCAGCCCTGAAGATGGATTTCTGCCCATTTTCACACCAGGTAAATGCTGGATGGGGCTGTACCATAATTAAAGCCACAGTCGTTTTCTTCCCACTCCTTCCCATCATCACCATAAGACCTATCTGTATTGGTGTGAGATAAAACAAATTAAAAAAAAAAAAAAAGAGTGAATGTAGGAAGTCTGAAAGAGTTACTTGAGAACAACCTTGAGCGTAGCAATGAAGGATTTAGTACAAGAACTGAATATATGCTTGAGATACCACAGTTATATGCTGAATGAACAGCTGACTATGTTGTATTGATGATTGCGGTAACACAGTGCGCTGACTATGTTGTATTGATGATTGCGGTGATCTTGGCAACTTCTCTGCCTATGTTTTGGGCAGCTCCATCAGGCAAATATTCATTGTTGTGCAGAAGGGTGCCAATAATTACAACTTGTAATGCCTTTCTTTGCTAGCATAGGTTATAAGGAGGTTTTGTTTTAAAGTATGTATTAAATATATTTATTAGGTATTCAGTATGAATATGATTTAACTGTTCTCTAAAACAAATTACCTTGTTAGAGTGCATCACTTGCTGAAGATGATTTTATTTGTGATGGAAAGCATAGCAAGCAAGACGATCGTTTACCTGTAGTATGTGTGGTGATGTCAGAGGAATTAAATGTATCACAACAAAATGGGCATCAATGTTCAAAAACGGTTTACCTTAGTAAACACCTAAGGTAGGAACACTTTTGACAGTATTCATGGTAGAAAATGATGCAAGGAGCTAACTTGTGAGTAAAATGGAATTTTGTCTGGAGTAGGATTCTTTAACATATTGATACACCTACTATTGTCCATCAAGTATACTAGGATTTGACCTCATAACCACAGACACAGAAATTGAGCATATAATCATATAGGCCACGCAAAAATTTCTGGTCCTCATTTTAAAATATTGGCTGCTTTTGCTTGCATATTTGGGTATTATGAAACAGTACTTTCAACATACTTGTTGTATCCTTATGTTAGCATTTAAGTAAAAAGATATTTTGTTTACTAAAGCAAGCTGAGTTTAAAAGAAAAAATCCACATGAGAAAACAAAAAATATGCTGACATTGAGGAATACTCAATGTTTTATGAAGCTTTTAATGTAACAAAGCAAAGCTGTACACATAAATATTGAACTAATTGTTTATAGCACCTGAAAACAAAATTTCATATGCAATATCTTCCCACATTTTAAATATTATTAAGTACCAATATTCAGCTGGTAGGTTGAATAATTGCTGAGTTCAGCACATCAGTTGGAGCTGAGCTGTAGGCACTTAAACATGGCCCGCATTATTGATTATCCCGCCAAGTGTGAGTTACGCGGCATCATTTGATTTCTGCAGGCAATAGGGAGTAGCACGGCAGAAATTCATTGCAGAACGAGACGTTTATGGTGCAAACCATGCACTGCTGCGGTAACCCAACAGCTTCTTGCTCAATTTCATTGAGAAGAGTTTGATCACCCAACATACAGCCCAGATCTAGTGCCGAGTGACTTTCACCTTTCCTGACAGCTGAAGAAAGCTCTGGGAGGACAATGCTTCAACACCAAGGAAGAGATACAAGACGCTGTGCAGACCTGTTTAAATACACTGGCAGCAACCTTCTATGAAGAGGGCATTGGAAAACTCGTCCACTGTTATGATAAATGTCTCAATCTTCACGGTGACTATGTGGAAAAGTAACTTAGACTGTACTTGACTTGTGGTATTAAAACAATTTTGTGATACACAATTGTCATTATTTTATGCTCTATCGCAAGTTGAAAAAATTATCCCATGTTTTTCCATAGTTCTGGTTACTATTGTGGAAGACTTCAAACAACACTGAGCAATATTTGTATTATTTCCTACAGTCACACATTATTAACTCTGATATGGCTTGGGTAGGCCTTCCTTTGTCCTCCTTTGTTTCTGTTGAGAAGGATATTCTTAGATGAAGCTCCATCCCCTGATCATCTATTGTGAAAGCCTTTATATATGGTTAGAATACCTTGTAGTTGATGTGATTAATCATTTGTCATATAATATAGGCAATGCTAAAGATATGTTGGACAATGAGGACTAATATTTTAGTACATCATACACTGTTTACAATGCATAGCCTATTCGGTATATAGTACACTGCTCACTCAGGTGTTGCCACTGATGAATATTCAGAAGACATGTCCTAAAACACCAATATTTAAATTGAAATTATTGTTTGTGTAGACATATTTTATAAAATTATATTTTTGTGTAAAATTCCACTTATGGTGCCATTACTCATTTGAAGACTTCTCTTTGTACCCTCTTTTATAAGAAAGGAACAATATCTGAATCTGTTGTTACATGGTGTTTTGAATAATTGGCTCATATACGATGGAAATCCAGTTAAATTCTATGATACACATTACATTATTTATTTTAATTATCTTGGTTGTCCAGCTCCTTGGCTGAAAGACAGAATAGTAGCCTTCAATTCAGAGGGTCCTGGGTTTGATTCCTGTCAGCTATTTTAGTAATGTCTGATTAATTCCTGTATAAGGGCCAAGTGTTTTTGTTTGTCTTAATAAACATCTTCATATACACACAACACACAACTAAAAACCAGCACATAAACGTGCAATTGTGAATACTCCTCCCACGTAGAATTCAGTCATTTTTTTTCTTTCCATCAGGAAAGTTGGCTGAATCCGTACAAAGTGCCAAAGCCCGGTAATTGAGAAAAGGCCTGGAAAAAAGAAGAATTATCTTGATTGATTACATTACATGATTTTAATTATCTTGGTTGATTTTGTGATTGTACAAATATTACATTATTTACTTGAATTATCTTGATTGATTTTGTAAACAAATAGTGTAGCTACTTTTTTTAGTGCTAAATATAAAGATAAAACTCAAAATGGATTTTTTTCCCCTTAAGAAGTCCAAAAAACAAGAAGTAAAGCCTCCAATCCTCATAAATGAAAATAATTGTTATTTCATTATAGTAAAAGCCATTTCCTTTCAGTTTTGACTTAGTTAATCTATAACTGTGAACTTCTTCAGTCTGTTAAAACTATTTCAGAATAAAATAAATGTAGAAAATATCTGAAAAGAAGCCATTAATAACAGATTATACCTGAAAAAGATGCCACGAATCAAAAACAGAATGACATGTTTTGTTCTTGAAGAACATCATCTGATTCTAGAAAATCACATTTTAATTATTCTTTATTTGTATGAATTGATTAATATATTATATCATTATAATGAAAATGGTATATTGGTCTTCATCTTAACATCAAGAAGACAGAACACTTTACAAACTAGAGTTTTGTAATATTGAAGTCAATGGTGAAACCTACCAAAGACTGATACTTTCTGTTACTTAGGATCTCATTTATGTAACAACACCAACATTAATGCTGAAGTGTGAGCAAGGATACATGCTGGACCGATAAGATGGAGGGAGGTAACGGGAGTGTTCTGTGACAAGAGAATGCCGATACGCCTGAAGTCGAAAATATACTGTACAGTTGTTCGTCCAGTCGCTATCTATGGAGCTGAGTGCTGGCCAGTTACAAGACGAGTAAAGCACCAATTTCACGTTATGGACATGCATGTGCTGTGTTGGTCGATGGAAATCTCTCACTTTGACTACATTACAAATGGCTCTATTCGAAGGAAGATTGGTGTCGCCCCAGTAGTATGGACATGCGCGCAGCACCTCACACTGTTGCCAATACTCCTTACCACCTTAATGACAGCAGAACTCGACCAATGGGAAGGCCAAAACAATAATAATGCTATTGGCTTAATTTCCCCCTAACTACTTTTACAGTTTTCGGAGATGCCTAGGTGGCAAAATTAGTCCCACAGTAGTTCTTTTACATGACAATAAATCTACTGACAGGAGGCTGACATATTTGAGCACCTTCAAATATAACGGACTGAGCCAGGATTGAACATACCGAGTTGGAATCAGAAGGCCAACACCTCAACCATCAGAGCCACAGCCCAGTGGAAGGCCAAAACAACATTGGCAGAATGCCATTAATGCTGAAATAAGAGCACACCACCTACAGCATAATGTTGTTTTTTATCCTGGGAAATCACGTTCTTTGATCCACCAAACGAACCCTACACCAGTAGGATAAACACTTAGAAGCAGGAGAAGAATAAGAGTATAATTAATACATTATTAAGAAATGTAAAATCATTTACATTAAAATTCTATGTAACCCCTTCTAATAATTGTTGAAATGTTAGAACTCACATTAATGATGTACTCCTCTTGTGCTTCCTCTCTTTTGAGTAGTCCAGCTAGGAGTGCGATGGGGTTCAACGTGCTCTCAATGGCATTACACCAGCTGGCTTGTTTATTGATAACTTTCTGTTACATCATGCTCTGCTGTAATAATAATAATAATAATAATAATAATAATAATAATAATAATAATAATAATAATAATAATAATAATAATAATAATGTTATTGGTTTTATGTCCCACAAAATACTTTTTGGATTTTTGGAAATGCCAAGGTGCCAGAATTTTGTCCTGCAGGAGTTCTTTTATGTGCCAATAAATCTACCAACATGGGGTTGACGTTTTTGAGCCCTTTCAAATACTACCGGACTGAGCCAGGATTGAACCTGCGAACTTGGGCTCAGAAAGCCACTCAGCCAGCGTGGAACTATACCTGTAGTCTATTATTATTATTATTATTATTATTATTATTATTATTATTATTATTATTATTATTGTATTTTAAAATGTTTTGAGAATTCTTTGGGGATGTTTATTGATGTCTGTGAAGTGGGGCGTTGTAATATATGTGTTCACAGAATGCTGAATGTCTCGTGTCTAAATGCATTTTTGTGTTCTGTGTACCTAATGTGGAAATAATGTTTTGTTTGGCCAAGATATGCCATTACAATTTGGTTCTTGACATTTTAGGCCTAAGAAGTCAGAGGAGGAATTACCACATTTTGTAGTAATGGGTACCCATTTTCAATTTCATCATGTTAATCAAAGTACAGTGCACCATAACTTTTTTTTTTTTTTTTTTTGCTAGTTGCTTTACGTCGCACTGACACAGATAGGTCTTATGGCGACGATGGGACAGGGAAGGGCCAGGAGTGGGAAGGAAGTGGCCATGGCCTTAATTAAGGTACAGCCCCAGCATTTGCCTGGTGTGAAAATGGGAAACCACGGAAAACCATTTTCAGGGCTGCCGACAGTGGGGTTCGAACCTACTATCTCCCGAATACTGGATACTGGCCTCACTTAAGCGACTGCAGCTATCGAGCTCTGTACAACATTTTCCAGAAATTATATCAGGTGCTTATATAATGTAAACTGGCTTTAAAGATAGTTGGATGCCAACAATTGAATCTAGACTAACCAGGTGGGAGAAGCTACTATGTTAACCCCTAAACCACTGTGGTGGTTCTGAAAGAAAATAATGCATAACACACAGCACATTTTATGAAATTAGAAATACTGGACAACACTAAATTATCCACCAGAACCCCAAACAAAAAGAAATTAAATTAAATCAATAAATAAAATAAATTAAACCCCAGTTAATTTATTAACAATTTTGAGTAATTGTAAGTGCAATCAAACGAAGTCAGGTGATGCAGGAAACATTAAATTAGGAAATGAAGTCTTAATGGAAGTAGATAAATATTGTTATTTAGGTAGTAAAATAACTAATGATGGCAGAAGTAAGGAGGACATAAAATGCATACTAGCACAAGCAAAGAAGGCCTTTCTCAAGAAGAGAAATTTGCTCTCTTCATTGATATAGGAATTAGAAAGATATTTTTGAAGACTTTTGTCTGGAGCATAGCATTGTGTGGAAGTGAAACATGGACAGTAACTAGCTCAGAGGGAAAGAGAATATAAGCTTTTGAAATGTGGTGTTACAGAAGAATGCTGAAGGTGAGATGGATAGATCGAATCACAAATGAAGAGATACTGAATCAAATTGGTAAGAGGAGATTGATTTGGCTAAATTTGAACAGAAGAAGAGATAGAATGATAGGACACATCTTAAGACACTCAGGACTTGTGCAGTTGGTTTTTGGTTTTTCAAGGGAAGTGTAGGCGGTAAGAACGGTAGGGGTAGACCAAGGTATGAATATGACAAGCAAATTAGAGCAGATGTAGGATGCAGCAGTTACGTAGAAATGAAAAGATTAGCACAGGATAGGGTGGCATGGAGAGCTGCATCAACCCAGTCTATGGACTGATGACTCAAACAACAACAAGAAGTCATTCTTGGTCATTCTGTACTTAAGGATACTCTAGCATGAAGCTTTATAATTATCTGTACATTAATAACATCTTACACTACTCAGGATAATAAATTCAGAGTGATAAATATATATGATATGATGCCCACGTGGTAGCCATGATCATTAAGGTATCAAATCTATATGGCCTCACACCGTGGTTAGCCAGTTCGAGTCCTGTTGGTTGAAAAAAATGTCACCATCAGAATGTTGGCCGGCATGGTAGGAGAGGTGGTGGTATAAAATTTATAATCACTAGATTGCGTGCCAAAACCCTTGATTTAAATCAAAACCTCTCTATGGTGTTCATATGATGTGAGGGCATATGACACAATTGATGGTAATTCATCCGTTGGACGGAGGTGTTAAGCCTTGAACAGACTCCTTGGTTCGAAAGAAGTATGCTATGCGCAGGCACCAGGTTTCACCTTCTTTCTTCCCACTATCACGAATATACGTCATTCATTTTATCTCATTAACTCCTTTGATGCAGTTGATGTCAGGAAGTGCATCTGGTCACAAAAACTCGCTACGAGGATTCATCTCTCTTCATACCCGACCCCGCAGAGAAATATTTCAAGGTTCAACACACACATGATATGATATGATATGATATGATATGATATGATATGATATGATATGATATGATATGATATGATATGATATGATATGATATGATATGATATGATATGATATGATATGATATGATATGATATGATATGATATGATATGATATGATATGATGCATTACAATAGACTCTCCACAGTCAAGTCTATTAATAATATGGCACCAGGTACCAGGACCCTCCGTGGCTTAGGCTGCAGCACACCAGCCTCTCACCACTGGGTTCCGTGGTTCAAATCCCGGTCATTCCACATGAGATTTGTGCTGGACAAAGCGGAGGCGGGACAGGTTTTTCTCCGGATACTCCGGTTTTTCCAGTCATCTTTCATTCCAGCAACACTCTCCAATATAATTTCATAAATCATTCATCAATCATTGCTCCAGGGGAGTGCGACAGGGTTCGGCAGCCGGCACAATTCCCATCCTCACCGCTAGAAGGGGGGCTTCATTCATTCCATTCCTGACCCGGTCAAATGACTGGAAACAGGCTGTGGATTTTCGTTTTCACCAGGTACCATGTTGTAATTATTGTCAGCTTTTATACCAGTATTGATGTTCCAATTGTAATACCATCCAGCATAGCAGCAGAAACTTATTACATAGTTGCTAAGTCTGAGTTACTTCTGTTGGTTGGACACTGACGAGGAAACCCTTTCACCTGTAAGTCTGCGTTCAGGTTGAGATTTGGTACGACGACTTCGGTAGGAATATTTTATTCATCCATATCAAAATTAGATGCTCAATTGTATATTTACTACATGATTTGGGATGTCAAAGTTTGTTCGTTTAAGCAACACAGACAGGAGTGAGCAGCGGGAAGCAGGTAGAGGCGGCATGACTGCCCAGTTCATCTGCCACACTCTCACTCTCAGACATTACTTCCCTAGCCTCAGCTTTGTGCAGCTCACTCTTGTCTATGCGATGCTCACATGAACAAACTTCGATACCCTCAAAACAGGTGCTAATGCAGTATGTATGTTGATATGGCTGAATAAAATATTCTTACTGAAGTCATCGTACCAACCTCAGTTAGATCGGGGACTTACAAATGAAAGGGTTTCCTTGTGAGTAGGACCAGACGCTTCTAACATGTCAACAATTATGAGATGGAGCACCAAGATGTTTGTCCGTCCTTCAGCCAGGTTTGAACTTGTGAATTGGAGGCTGTAAGTGAAAAACTTTACATCTGATCTACTCAGAAAGCTTGCAAACCCAGTATTAATATTGGTGTTTGCAACATTTTATTTTATTTTATGCAAGGAATTGAATTTATACTTTATATAATATTTCCTATCTGATCTCATCCATTTCATGAATGGAATCTTGTATTGCATACCACCTTACAGCCTTAATCACAGAAGTAGATAATGTGTTTGTTTCTATTTCATGCTTTTGAAATGGTTTCAGATAATTGAAGCAAAGCTTTGATATGAACTTTTTCATCTGGCATAATGATGGAATATACAATTATTATTATTATTTTTACAATTGAATAATCTGAATGTTAAAATTTAAAGTTTTCTTACGAGAACTTAATTTATCATGAAAGCCTAAGAGGACATATATAACAAGCGGAGAGACTTGTCTCCCTTACTACATTGACTCTGCATTGAGCTTCTCACAGGATAGCTTGTAGTGGTGTCACAACCGTGTAACTAGCTGGCCAGTATCTTGGACTGGAACGGTGTTCCAGCTAATGAATCCATTGCTGCACTGGGACAAAACACTGGTTATTTTTATGATTGGGTAACCCGAATTTTTAATGAATTTTTCTCAGTCGAAAGCAATTCATTGAAGTTTTATAATGATTACCCAATATTTAATTTTTGATCAATAATACCAAATCATATTTGATCTGTACTTAGCACTGTCAGGCAAGTGGCAAATTCCCTATCAGTTGTTTACTTAGACTTTTCTTAAATATTTCAAAGAACTTGGAAATTTATTGAACATTTCACTTGATAAATTACTCTAATTCCTAATTCCTCTTCCTATAAATGAATATTTGCCACAGTTTGTCCTCTTGAATTCAAGCTTTATCTTCATATTATTATTAATCCCACCTTTAAAAAAGTCCTCAAGATTATTCATGTAGTAAAGTCATTCAGTGCCATTTCTCCACTTACAGCTCGGAGCATACCGCTTACAATTGACAGATTTCATTGTAATGGTCATTTGTGATGTAATTTGATTAAGAACTTTAATTTATAGGTGGACACTTTAAATAAAATAAAGTTCTTAAACATACCGCTTAGTCGAGTTGATCATCTTCTTACTCCCAAGTCTTCCCAGCCCAAAGTCTGTAACAATTTTGTAACACTACTCTTTTGTTGGAAATTACCCACAATAAATTGTGCTGCTTTCTTTTGTATCTTTACTCGTATCAAGTAATCCTGGTGTGGGTCTCATACACTGGAACCATACTCTAATTGGAGTTTTACCAGAAATTTATATGCTCTCTCCTTTAAATCCTTGCTACATCCTCATAAACATATGAAGAGATCCATATGCTGGGCTGAGTGGCTCGGATGGCTGAGGCGCTGGCCTTCTGATCCCAACTTGGCAAGTTCGATCTTGTCTCAGTCCAGTGGTATTTGAAGGTGCTCAAATATGTCAGCCTTGTGTCGGTAGATTTACTGGCACATAAAAGAACTCCTGTGGGACTAAATTCTGGCACCTTGGCGTCTCCCAAAAGCGTATAAATAGTTAGTGGAACGTAAAGCCAATAACATTATTATATTATTAGAGGTCCATAACCTTTATTTACAACCACATTAATGTGATTACCCCAATGAAGATCTTTCCTGATGTATATACGTAAGTTCTTACAGAGATCCCTGCAAGGCATTCTTACACCATCATCATAGTAATTAAAACTGAGGGACCTTTTCCTCTGATAAAACTTACTAACTGAATTTTCATCCCATTTACCATCCATCTCACAACATTGCCACAGTCTTTGTGTAGTCACTTGCAATGATGTTACTCATTTACTCCTCTATACAGTATAACATCATCTACAAAAAGCATTATCTGTGATCTCAGTTCTTTATCCTTTCACTCTGCAATCTCCTCCTTTCTTCTGTCCATGACACTTGGGTACAGGATCTAACTTTTTCTTGAAACCTCTTTGTGGCCTTGATCCTCGACTTGTAAGCATCCCTGTTGCTGATTTCTGTGCTGTTAAATATTGAAATATTGAAAGAATTACACAAGGATGACATAATAAAACTAAATACGTAGACAGATTATTATTTAAACTACTAGGCACTAATAAAAATGAAAACTACTGAGTGAGTTGACCATGCAGTTAGGGGTGTGCAGCTGTGAGCTTACATTCAGGAGATAGTGGGTTCAAATACCACAGTCGGCAGCCCTGAAGATGGTTTTCCATAAATTCCCATTTTTACCACGGCCACTTCCTTCCCACTCGTAGCCCGTTCTTATTCCGTTGTTGCCATAAGACCTAAAGCAACTTTAAAAAGGATGAAGACTGCCATTAAGGTAAATGCTGAAATATTGAAAGCATTATACAAGGATCGCTAACCAATACTCAAGCAAGATCATTTCTAATAAAATAACTACACTACAATTCTAACTTAAATAATAGAACTGAACTTGATAATTAGGCAGATTATTGATGATTATGTTTGTTGTTTAAAGCTGTTTAATATCTAGATCATTGTCCAGGCAGATTATTATTATTATAATAATTATGATTATTATTATTGAGAGAGAGAGAGAGATAATTATTACGATTATTATTATTGTTGTTGTTATTATTATTTCTTTATATACCCACTAACAGAAATTAAAACTGCCCTTAATTGATGCAATATCAAAAGTACTAACTAAAGAACTAAATAAATTAACTGCAACATTAATGATAAGGTACGAATTTTGGAATTATTATTTGGTGGCCTTGACTAATAAACAGATCTTTTTCTAAGTGCTGCTGATAGTTAAAGTATCTTTAAAATATTAGCATAGAAACAGTCATAATAACTGTGCGAATCAGTCTGCCCTTCTAAACCATCATTATAAATAATAATAATAATAATAATAATAATAATAATAATAATAATAATAATAATAATAATAATAATAATAATGATGATGGTGTGTGGCCTCCGGAGAAGCCTGGTGCAGGTCTTTCAACTTGATGCCGCATAGGCGACCTGTGTGTCTGTGAGAATGGGGCCCTACCTAGGATGATTTCTAATGCTTAAGACAATGCACACACCCAGCCCCTGAGCCATCGGAATGAACTAATTAAGGTTAAAATCCCCGACACCACCAGGAATTGAACCCAGGACCCCCTGAATCAAAGGCCAGCATGCTAAGCATTTAGCCATGGAGCCGGACTCATGTCCTTAGGTCCTCTGTGCAAGGTCAATTGATTTATTGGCCTAGGATGTCTAAAACTCCAGCTCTTAACATTAAATTTAAGCAGAAATTTCCCAGAGGTTTAAACAGTTATATCCTACCTACTTTTCTGTTTTTGTTGTTAATTGATCCTGTTCACCATGTTCAAATTGAACACATTTTTATGTTAGTAACTAGTATACGTTAATTATGATCTTGAAGTTGCATTATGTAAACAATGACTGGGGGTAAAGATAAAACTAAAGAAAATAAAGGAAAGAGCATAATTTAAACTGGATGTGTACCACTTTTTTTTCCTACAGACAGACTGTAGAATGTGAACATCTGTCTAAAGCAATGATGCCATTTATGACATCCCTGCGTAAAGTGTCTTACTGATCCAAATTGTTATTTTAGTCTTCAGATATTTAACTTGGTAAAGGAATATCATCTGATTTTATTGGGGAACACTAGACTTCCTAATTATGTAAGACATGGTGCTAAAAATTGAGGGACACTTTGTTCATTTGAGCCATTATTCTGTTTTATTGACTTTCAGCTTCTGTTTACTGTTGGTTCGTAGCTATAGTACACATTATTGAAATGCCAGTACTGGTATTCCCTGTACTCATGTTGTATATTTTATATAAAATAAATATAATAGCTATATATACTGCTTTGTTCTTTCAAGGGAACTTGTTTGAAAAGTATAATTCTAATATATTTCATCCATTTACATATGTAAATCATTCAACACTGATCTGCATTTAGTGATCTTGCCCAGATGGCAGATTCTCTATCATTTGTTTACCTAATATTTTCTTAAGTGATTTCAAAGAAGATGATAAACTAACAAACATCTTCCTTGATAAATTATTTCAATCTCTAATTTCTCTTCCTATAACCAAGTATTTGCCCCAGTATGTCCTATTGAATTCCAACATTGCTTTCATATTATGATCCTTTCTAATTTTTAAAATCTCCATTCATCTCTAGAGAAATTGGAAATTGGAATATTATAGAGTGCCGTACCTTTCACCATTCAGTCTGCTAGCCTCAGTAAATTAATTGTGAAAACTATCTTCAATTTATCGCAAGTATTTCTGGAGTTGCTGAAGCCATCCAAGGCTCATTTTGTGTTCTGGCAAGGGTTTAAGCCCAGATGTCCTTCCTAACATTACTTGGTTTTTCAGGTGAAGATTCTAACCCATGATCACAGGGATTTGAACCATAGTTCTCTGGGTGAAAACCTGGAAAATAAGTGAATTATTTAATCACAGCCTCCTAACTATGCACCTCTATAATCTTATGTTTTTAACACTGCAGCTATTCCTGATGCCATAGTCCAGCTATCATTTCTTAGGTATCATCCTACTTTTCTGAGTTCATTAGCCTCTTTTATGACCTACTCATCTCCACTCACATCATATGATTCCACCACACGGGCTTATTCATACAGGCAACTTTGTCCATGTGTTAATTTCTTAGTCTGTATGTTGTTTTGCCATTATTCTTTCCTTTGTAACCACTGATCATTCTCATTTCTGTTATGTATGTTACCTTTTTTTCTTTTCTAGTGTGTTTCAACGTTATGAAAGGCATTACTCACAGGGTCAATCATGTTGCACTAGACTTTCTGGCTCAGTGAGGAATGCAGTGAAGAAACTCATTTCTCATGTTACCTAGTATGCTTCATTTGATGCTGCCATTGATTTTGCAGTTTCCTTATCATTGCATAACCTTTGGTGGTGCTGTTTGATCCAAACAGTCTCCAAGCTGATGACATAATAGATAAATATTAAGGGTTTTTGATACCCCTTTTTGTTGAAAGAAATCTTGTTATAAAGATTCTAGTAACTGAGGATTGTTTTCCTTTTACAAGAAGTGGATCTGAGTATGGGATTTCCCTGTTGTCTAATAGGTTACTTGCTTCTCAAACAAATCAGCCCCAGATGGAGCATTAGTTTTGTAAATTTATTTTCTAGTGAATTTAACTCCTTGGCTGGTCAGAGTAGTGGTTCTCGAGTTAAAGGGTCCCGAGTTCAATTCTTGGCTGGGCCAGGGATTTTTAGCCTTGTCTGGTTAATTTCTCTGAATCAAGAGCTATGTGCTTGTGTTTGTCCCAACAGACATCTCTTCAATTAAACTCATCACAGTGCCAACCAGCACACAAAATCATGTATGAGTTGAATGCATCCTTCCAAATCAGTGTTCAAGTCAGGAAGGATATTAAAAAAAAAAGGTCATCTCCATACAAACCATTAAAGCGCTGGGAGGGGTGGAAGGTAAAGGCTTCCACTATCCATAACCTCAGCACTTAAGAGTGGTAGAGTTGTTAGCTCTAAGCTCGGCCATCTTTGCCCCCAGGAATTATCCTGGTATTCATTTCTGGTGCAGCCTGACTAAACCTCAAAGCCGTGTGCACCTCCAGAAGTAGAAATCTCATTTCTTAAATTTTCAACTTCCTGATGGGGAATCAAACCGATGTCCTTCCGGGTGAACCAACGCTTTTATCGCCTCGGCAAGGCAGCCCCTCAGGAAGGACATCCTGCCGTAAAATTGTCCACAGGTGTGCGGGATAGATCGCACCTGACACCCCCACCAGAGTGTGGGGAAAGTGGCGAAGAAAGACGTTGCCAGTTAATAGTAAAGCGAAAGGTATATTGGGTATAATCCCATATTTTACAACGAAATGAAATGAAATGAAATGTCGTATGGCTTTTAATGCCGGGATATCCCAGGAAGGGTTCGGCTTGCCAGGTGCAGGCCTTTCTATTTGACTCCCGTAGGCGACTTGTGCATCGTGATGAGGATGAAATAATGCTGAAGACAACACATACACCCAGCCCCCGTGCCATTGGAATTAACCAATTAAGGTTACAATCCCCGACCCGGCCGGGAATCGAACCCAGGACCCTCTGAACCGAAGGTCAGTACGCTGACCATTCAGCCAACGAGTCGGACATACTTTACAACGAGAGGAAAGGATATTACTTATGTAACAAATTGTAAGCTTCAAGTTTAAGATTTAATCATAATTTACCATAAGAATACTATGAATGCATAAAAATTTATATTTAGACAAGTTTTTTTGTCTGATGATAGAAGCAAATGAAATGGTAAAGAGTAACAGATGTATGTGTCCGGCCCCGTGGTGTAGGGGGCAACACGTCTACCTGTCACCTGGCGGCCCCGGGTTCGATTCCCGATCGGGTCAGGGGTTTTTAATTGTAAATGATTAATATCCCTGGCCTGGGGGCTGGGTGTTTGTGTTGGCCTTAATGTTCCTTTCCTTACATTCAACACTTTACACTTCTGCCATTTACAAAATACACACAGGTTTCTCACATATGGTGCAAGTAGGGGCAAAAGATCTTTCTAGGTCGACGCCCGAACAAATAGCATTTTAAAAAAAAACAGATGTATGTTCATTTTCCTGAAGTACCATAATTAGATGTAATCATTTTTATGCAGATATATTTTCCCCCAAGTATAACACTTCAGGATTTGTGTTGGCAGGACAATATTCTGTGGGCAGGACCAGCTTCAAGGACTGTAATATAGAGTCATATTATAGGTAGTTACTGTATTTGAACAGACAACAGAGACACAGTCCTGCAAAGAAACCCTACAGAATTCCCTCGTACATATTTAAGTTAGAAGTAGTTTTTAGCGTAGATTATTTATTTGTATGTAAAGTGTTTCTTACATGCCATCAATATTACATCTTAATTCTGTAGTTACCACATAATTTTCCCACTCGGGTATTTGGCACAGAATTTTGCAAAGAAAAACGGAAAGAAAAATACATGAGTAGAGATGATATTTCATTGGGCCGTAAAGCAGTAATTTCTCTAAAAGAGAACTTTGCATACCTCAAAAAATTCCTACATTTGAGTATTTTCTCTTTCACTTTGGAATATCCATATCCATTTTGTTTGCTTTCTATGCTTTCTCTCAGATCTCACTTGTCGCTGTAGGTGGAATCGCTGTAATTGCAGAGTCATTTCTGACTGTCCAAATTATTTCTGACAGTTTTAAAATAACAGAAAACTGTAAAATAAAACAGAAATTGGTAAATCTATGTCCTCATAAATTGTTGTCCCTTTGATTATTTCATGTTCCAAATTACCATTAGCCAAAATTGACCATCCACTTAACTTCTATCATGCATGTTTTCTTTCTAGCAATACTATTCTTTTTTTTTTTTTTTTGCTAGTTGTTTTACGTCGCACCAACACAGATAGGTCTTACGGCGACGATGGGACAGGAAAGGGCTAGGAGTGGGAAGGAAGCGGCCGTGGCCTTAATTAAGGTAGCAATATTGTTGGCCCAATATACCTCTAAACTTCACAGGTTTCAGTCTGATTTTCTTAGTTTATTTCATACATGGTAGACCATTCAACATTTTTGACCATGATTAAACGTGGCTCCTTAGAACAAGCATAAAAATGGCATGAATTTCACACAAAACAGAATTGAAGAAGGACAATCTGTAGACTTTTAAACAGAAATGAGTATCAGTAGCCTAGTATGTGAGAGCCATGTGGAAGCAATATTCAGGGTTCCAAATATGCCTTGCATTGATCTTTACTCATCTTCTGGAGATGTTCAAGAAAGTAATTCACCGAGCTCGATAGCTGCAGTCGCTTAAGTGCGGCCAGTATCCAGTAGTCGGGAGATAGTAGGTTCGAACCCCACTGTCGGCAGCCCTGAAAATGGTTTTCCGTGGTTTCCCATTTTCACACCAGGCAAATGCTGGGGCTGTACCTTAATTAAGGCCATGGCCACTTCCTTCTCACTCCTAGCCCTTTCCTGTCCCATCATCGCCGTAAGACCTATCTGTGTCGGTGCGACGTAAAACAACTAGCAAAAAAAAAAAAAAAAGAAAGTAATTCTATCAGTAATGTTATGTTGTTAAAAATGTCCCTCTTATTCCTATTATCACAACATTTTCATTTTAACATTACTTTTACAATGTGGTATTGGACTTTTACTTTGTTCTGTATCTGTTTAACAACACACTAACACAATTAAAATTGAAAATTGAAAATACAGAAACGGAAGAAGTGATAAATGTAGGGTTATTCAAAAAGAAAGAGCAGATTTCATATACGGTACTTATTTCAAACAAACTATGATAGAAACACATTACACACAACATTGAGTAAAGGAAGATTCAAAGTTTTATAGTCTTTTAAGGTTACCAAGCGCTCAACATGAGCACCATGTGTTGTGCGACAAACATCAAAACGGTAGCCTGTATCTTACCACATACTAATCATCTGCTCCCTAGTTATTGAATTCATGGCTTCAACAGTTTGATGTCTCAAATCTTGTAGAGTAGCAGGCAGGGATGGAACAAACACCTTGTCTTTTAAATACTCCCCAAAGATAAAAATCACAGGAGGTAGTGTCCAGGAATTTGGGAGGCCACAGACAATGAACACAATCTTGTTGTCCACCTCTTCCAGTCCAACATCCTGGAATGGTGTCATCCAGATAAAGCCACACCTCAAAGTGAAAGTTAGGTGGGACACCATCTTGCATGAAAATGAAGTCATTCAAATCTTCTTCAAGTTGGGGAAACAACCAGCTTTGTAACATGTCCAGGTATGATATTCCTGTCACAGTTTTCTCCGCAAAATAGAAAGGTCCATACACTTTCCTTATAGACATGATGCAAAAGACATTTACCTTTGGTGATTCTCTTGCATGTTTGACGATACACAAGGATATTCAGGGCCCCAAATTCTGACATTGTGGTGATTAATTTGACCAGGCAGATGAAATGTTGATTCTTCCGAAAAAATTAGTCAATACCCTCAAGAATTGCAGTGAAAAATTCAAAACTTCTTTTACAGTCACCAGGACAGATGTAATACCTCCAGTAACTGCAAATTATATGGCTTCATATGCAGACGACACTTGAGAATATGCCATACTGTTGTTTGAAGAATTTCAAGTTCCATGCTTGCTCATGTTGTGGATTTCCTAGGTCTCCATTCTAATGCACATAGAATATGCTCACCGTTTTCATTGAATGTTCGTGGATGGTCAGTGCTTTTCTTTTTGCATATGGAACTATCTTCTATTTATTTATTTATTTTTATAGCACTCCTAAATTTGCTTTGGTGATTCTTCGACAACTATGCAAGGATTTTCATTTGTCGAATCAATGGCAAAATTCACGTTGCACTCGAACAATGGATTCACACTCAGCAAACTGTAGCACACAAAATGATTCCTGTGGCATCATTTTCATATAACCAAGAAAAAAACAGTGTGCGGATACAACAAATTGTTTGTGACAAAGGCTAGCGAGTAAGTGCATGGCAAACAAGCTGCTGATGTTTCTGAGTATATTATGTTAATTCCGGGATGCCATACAAGGTTATATGGCCCTGGACTGAACATCCAGTGGAACTTCTAGGGATTTTCCAAAACATTTAAACAAACTTTCCTCTATCGAATGATATGTGTAATGTGTTTTTGTGTTTTGCAGTTCATTTGAAGAGAATATTTGAAATCTGCCCTTCCTTTTCAGATTTATTTATTTAGCCTATGGTGATTACAAACTATATACAATTGACACAAGACAAAATTACACTTTTAGTCTGAGCTGTATATTAATTTATATGTTCAAATATGTTATGGTACCGGTATTTAACTTGGATTCAGTTTTTCTTGAATTCCATATTTCTGGGTAATGTTTGTATCTTATGTCATGAAAATCAAATATTTTCTTCTTACCAATCTTCAGGAAAAAAATTTTCTTTGTATAAAGGCACAGTCATTGCTAATGAACTATGATCTCTACCAGTTGAAGACCATTAATAGTATTCTCTTATTCAAAGGAACAATTCTACATTTAGACTATGAATTTTGGTGTGTATTGTACAGTGCATATTCAGATTGTATTTTGTTGTAGATACGTTTCTGGATTGCAATATCTCGACAGAAAATAAGCAAAAGCTTCGACCTGAGCCCTTATCGTTCTGTGTATTAATTGTGCAACCAAGACATGTGAGTCTCTGAGAAGTGGAAGAATTTCTATAGTTGCATTATTTTGTCATTATGTTGTGAGTGTTCAAATTCTGCTGTTGTGATGTATGTCCCAAATTGAAATTGATTTAGATTTAAAACCATATTGTGTATTTTTAAAGCATATTTTTCCCATATTTAGAGCCTACTTCAAGATTTTATAAATGCTGCCTGAAGTCTGTTGCTAATGAAGTGATTCAGAATTAAGAAAGAATTGGAATAATATTTTACATGCATTAATCATCCAGTCTAAGGTTCATTTTTTGTTTGGCTGTATGTAACATGTTGAAGGATATAAAACTTTGTTGGTTTCCATCTCTGTATTTGGAGAAAACAGTTAGTCTTAACTGCAAGTTCTATAATATTTATAGAATATCTCTATAAAGTTTCATTATTTTTTAAAAATTATTTCAATTATCTAACCTTTTTTATTTTTTTATTTGCAGATGTCCGACCTTCTTGGAGTGGATTACAGCAAATTTTTCCAGGTTTAGGACAAGTGTTTTCTTCTTCAGAACAGCAACACCAAGAACAAAAGTCAGCTACTGATGTGTCACCTGCTTCAGAATTTGCTGTCCCAGCAAATCATTCTCAGCAACCAGATATACAGATCTATGCAAAAGATATTTCCAGTATCCAGCTCCTGAGGGATGTTGCTGATAATATTAATATGCAGATGGGTATTGTTCCTCCTCCTTTACCACAGGGTCAGACTCTTCAGCAGGATCCAGCAAGCCCAGCACTTATATTTCCCTGCCCAAAATGCTCAAAAATGTATCACTACAAATCTTCTCTAGCCCGTCACATTCGATTAGAATGTGGCAAACCACCACAGTACCAGTGTCCTTATTGTCCACATCAGACTAAGCACAAAAGTAGTCTCTTGATGCATATTGATGCCAGACACAAAGCAGAAAAGGGTCAGTGATGAGTCAGTAGCAAAAGTACAGTGAAAGTTTTTTGTAAGTCCATAGATAATTATTTTAAACAAATTGAATCGTATTAATAAATTGTAAAATTGTTAGTAAGAACATTATTAAAAACGCAAAAATGGCAAACTTTTTATCTTTACTGGGAAACCTAATAGTGCTGTGATCAGAAATAAATACCTATAAACAAGCACTGATGCGAATGATTTAAAAAATATGCACAAGTGAGTGAAATGATATCAGTCAAATAATATCATGGATCTTGCTATCCACATTCTTATCATTTGTAAGACAGAGAGGAAAATCATGAGAGAGAGACCCTTCAAACTGCATGGAATATGCTTTTATTGGTCATATTTCAAAATTATTTAAAGATAGGAATACTATCAGTATTTTATTATAGACATAAAGCAAATTTACACTCCTTATCAGAATTAAAAGTAGGGTCCATTGTAACTAACATTTCATGTCATGAAAGCATTCATCAAAACCTAAAAATCATGAGAGTAAGTATTGATTGATACATTTATTTCTGGTCTATGTACCATATACCAAACAAATAAAGTCAAAGCAGCCTTTTTTTTTTTTGCCCCCTTTTTATCGCAGGTATGAAAGTTAGCTTAATCAGTTTAGCATGTAAGAAATATGTTGTGGAAGTATTATTATATTGTTTTAAATCCTGGAAAGATATGATTATTTTCTTAGAATTTAAAGATTGTTTACTTTTCTGCTCTTTCATGGTTTTCCTGTGTGATTTTCTTCATCTATTCTTGTAGTGTTCTTATCACAATAATGTTGGGTTTCTAAGTGCTATTTTTGTACATTCAACTCTCACAGCACTTACGTTTTCCATTCTGGTACCTTAATGATGGATACCAATCTCTTCCTAGTTCCCCAAAAAGTAACATAATGAGGAAATATTAACAAAGAGAAATGTTTAATAGAGAACACTATTTCATTACGAATAAGCATAAATTTGGTTTAACTAATCGTGTGGTGATGTTATGCCATGTGTGACATGTATCACAGAGAATTTGGATATAACCCAAAATTTTCTAAATGTATATAATTATATTTTTAGCAGAATTAACATACACTCTCTTCCTATCTTTATTCAAATTCATTAACATTAATATCTTTCTTAAAGTAAACCCTCTCATAACTTTCACTTACAAGACTGAAACTTGGTCGGTACACACAAAAAAATAAAGTTGGATAATACAAAACCTTCATTACAGCGCAGAAAGGAATGTAAAAATAGTTTTATTGTAACTAAAGACATTTCACATGAAGCTGACTGTAATAATAGTAAGAGTTACATATTTTAATTTTTTGGTATGTTTAATAAAATGAGCAACAACAAAAATGCCGTTCTGAAGGACTACTGGTCATTACACAATGTTTGATAAAATATTAAAACTTGGAAGACTGTATAAAAATTACTTTACAGAAATTAATTCACCTGAAAAGGTCTGTGTGTGCATTTATTTCAAATTAGTCATTCTTGATCTTGCAAATTCATCCCTGCATTTCTTTACCCACAACACGTTCATAGGTGTTCCTGCTGGATGATGTTCAACGTATTTCAGCCCAACCTTAAATGCTTCTTGGACCACATTTCTTTCTTTATCTTAATCTTAGTTGTCCATATTGTCTTCATTAACATCAGCCTAGAGAACATCTGTTATGATTTCATCATTGTTAACTCTTCAAGCAGATTGGATGGCTGGTTGATATACCAAGGTCAGATTTGAGAGGGTCTGCTGCATTTTGAATATATATTCTGATTTTTTTTTTGCTGATTCTTCTTCACCCATTCACACACTCGATAGGGTAATATACCTAAGCCCTCCACTTTATTCTGTCTTTCTTTCCTGATTATCTGTGATAGACTCTTTTTTTCATATTTATGTATACAATGATCACAGTCCTAATTATGTTGGATATTCAACGAAGATAATACATTAAGACTAAACTGTATCTTATCTGTTCCTGCATTGGCAAGTTTTATAATATTTTAATATTTTGGTAATAAATTTCAAAAGATTATCCTAGAGGTGATGGCATATATCTTAGATTAAACAGATAGAGTAAATATAGAAGTTAAATTCCTAGTGATTTTATAATTCACTGGAAGCAAAATAAAAATATAATGACTTTGCTTTAAATCAGGGTAATGGAATCTTTACTTTTGGTAGTTTAGGATACTTGTATTGCAAAATAAAGATTGTATGGTAATACTGAATAATATTGGTCAGTTTAGATAGTATTTCACTTCAGCATTAAGAACAATATTAAATATAAATTAGCTTCATGAAAATTTAATTTTATAATATTTTGCAGTTTATTAAGCGGTGCTGACTTTATTGGTGGATAACATTTAATAAATCATTATGCTGCTGGTTTGTTAGTGTCATATCATTAAAGTAGTCATACTCCTCAGATTTTGTCTCTCGGTGGAAGACTGGTGATTAACTTATTGCAGAACTGAAGCTGTTTGGAAGGATTATGGGAGCAAATCAGTAGAGCATAAAAATATAATAAAAAATAATTAATAACAAATAGTGCCAAAATACTACTGTTTATTCTGTTAAGCCTTAAATTTAATATTACTTCACTTCACCATATTGTTGCTAAGGCAAATACTTCTGCAAAATAATTGCAATTAACATCTTTCTCTCCTTTATGATAAGTAATTCTGAACTGGTTACTTCTAGCAATATGAAGTATAGTAATAACTCATCACTATGATCTTACAGAATTGTTCAAAATTTGGATAGATATTTTGCTACATTTTTCAAAATTACGTGCAGGAGACAAGTGTAACTCTTAAGATAATGTGCTTCTTTTGGTTATGTTCACTACTATAGTACAACAATTCATAAGTTTTTCTTTTTCCTTCATCATCATACTATATTTTGGTCATACTTACTGTACCCTTTTGGTTAACTATTTTTGAATGTATTCAGTGATTGTCACTTTCCTGCCTGTGCTGCTCTGAAAGAAATTATATCATATGGTCTACAGAGTTATTCATGAGGAGTAGTGCCTACAGATTCAGTATACCACATTAAAGGAGAGAAAGGCTTTATAATAAATAGGATCATTAAAGAGATTATTATTTTCTTTTAAATTTTTTTACAAGCGAATGGACCACTAAGGATCACGCTACAATTTCATTTCTTTCTCTTTGTGCGGAGTTTTCTCTGTGTCTAATACTCCTTCATGCGTTCGCTGGCCTGCTTCCATTGTTCATCTCTCCAGGCTCTTCCGGTCTTCTTAGTTCTTCCTGCGGCTTGAAAACCTTCCAAATTCTTCAGTGTGTTCCTAAACGTATTCCTTTCTAACAGCTGGTCTTCCAAGATGCTTACCCTTTCCATATCCTTCTTTGTTTCCTTAATCCATGCTGTAGTGGTCTTTTTTCTCAAGAAGTAATCAAATATCTGTTTGATAAATCTGTTTGCGTTCATTCTGTACAGATTATTATTATTACTATTATTATTATTATCATCATCATCATTATCATCATCATCACAAGGACTGAGTATCAGAATAGCAAAGGACCATCTTACGTACTGAACATCACCAAGTTCTAGGCATCTCGGGGCCGTACTGTGGGGATTTGTAGTAGTAGTAGTAGTTGTTACTATTCCATTGTGTTATATCGAACACTTCTTTTTTTTTTTTTTCTAATTGATAAGTTGGCTGATCATGATTAGTCCATGATCTCTGTTCCTTGTTATATTAACTCACATCATATTTTCCTTGGAACTAATTATTTTTCATTTTTATAGGAGACATCATTAATTAAAGATCATCCAGAATGTTTGGTTTTCTCTACCTGAATGATATATGGGAATTAGATTGCTTATCAAAATAAGTGTGTAAGTGTATCATACAGGATTAATTTGACTGTTTCTTGAGCAGGGGAACAAATTTTTTGGACATCTCTGTTACTTAAAACTTCCTTATGAATGAATGGAATCCTGAGTAACTTTTTGGAGTGCAAATATTTGAAAATTGTTGTATTTTTTATAAAATTTCTTTCTCCATAGTGATAACAAATCATTCTTGTTACTGTTTGAAAAATCTCCTGGAAGAGTGCCTCTATATTTCATTTATAATTATACTTGCACCAAGTGCACCTCTTTCTTGATCTCAGTGTTGCAGTTAAGAGAATTTTTTTAAGAGATTGGGTCTTTTTTCCCTGATCTTAATGGTGTACCTTGTTTGACAAATAGATTTGTGCTGTGAAAACAAAATAACATTCAGTCCAAATTTGTGATGATGGAGAATTCTTACATATATATAGTACTATATATTTCTATTGTATATTATGGAAGATATATTTCCAATATAGTGTGATGTTATATATGTATATAAAATAATTCTTTTATATAACTTGGTCAGAATTATATCTTTGTGGTGTCTAAATACTGTTGTATTTATATTAATGTTATGAGGGGATAAAATGTAATTTAGTAGAACTACAAATATCAAACCTAAGTCAAAGTTATGAACACAGCAATTACTCTAGTCCATTTGATACATATTTGATGATGTACTAGGTCAAGAACGTTTAATATTATACTTTCTTTATGTGGTATTCATAATTTTCTAAGTTCTGTTAAGTAAGGCCAATATACTATGGTACTGCTGAGGAATTTATTAAATCTTGGGTTATTTTCTAATTTTGTAATTATATATTAAAATCCTTTATAGAAATGGAAATCTAGTAGTGAATATATTTTTTCTCTTACAGACTTTGATATAGTTTTAAATATATGTAATTAATAATACCTCAGTTCTGTGCTACTTACTACTAAGTAAATGCAGAGTCCTCTACCATATTTGATTTATGGCTGTGTTCATAAGTAATCTGCCTTCAAGCGAGTACCGGTACATGTTTTGCTGATGTTTCATATTGGTGTTAAAACAATATTTTGGATGTTAAATTATATTATCTAAATTTAAACATTACCATTGTGTTAAAAAGTCAGTTGTCAGTTAAAGTGAGTTTCATTTGTGAATTCAAACACATTTAATAAAGAAGTTACCATCTTATCTGAGCTGTTGTTGTTTTGTTTTACTGTAAGTTTACTTCTCATATCTCAATCTCTGTTCACAGTAAAGTATCACAAAGGAAACAGTCAATTTTGACTATTATAATGTCCAGATACAGATATTTCAAGCAATGTTATCTTCAGTTGAGCTTTAAATCCTAATTTTACCCAGATTTTATTAAAATTACACAGTGCTTTGTTTTGTCAATGATTTAACTTTTTTGTGTTTGATATTTTACCATATAGATGTATTTCTCAAGCTTATGGAGGTATATGCATTGTAGTTTTTCTGCTAATTATCCAAATGCTAAATTCTCAATAGGAGATTATTCATCTATGTCAAATCTCATTCTCCCTGGGTGCTTATTGTTCATGTGTTCTTTCTTGTTAGTAATTTGTAGCCCATTTACTCCTCTAAATTGATGTGTTTGCATTTCTTCCTAGACATGCAAGCATTGTAATATTGTTTACAAGTTCCTTTATGTTGCACCGACACAGATAAGTCTCATGGCGACGATGGGATAGGAAAGGGCTAGGACTCGGAAGGAAGTGGCAAGGCCTTAATTAAGGTACAGCAGTCGCTCAGTAGGCCAAGGCTCATTGCGGCAGTTGTCCCATGGGGTTTAGTTGGGTACTGACAATACAGTTAGTTGTTGATATTCCTGTTAAACTAAATTATTCACAAGTTGTGTGGTGCTCATTAAATCACTACAGGTACAGTAGAGAAACACAATAAGTGAGGATGACCAATACTTTGGTTTATCTTTTTCATTTTCAAAGTTTTTGAACTGACTTACACTCATTCTTCAATTTTTTAAAATATAATCATCAGTAATTTGGTGCATTAAACATCAGATATTGTTTTTAGCTTATAAACAAACCCTTACCTGTAGCAAGCCTACACTTTTCAACAGTTTCTCACTTTTTTTTGCTTCTAAGGAAATTCCCTTCTACTCTTATGTTTCTTTGAAGGTACACTAACATTGCAAGCCCTATTTCGGTTTTCACTGTCTTTTCTCCCCAAGATTTAAATTCCATTGTGTGTAGTGGAATTATGCTTATAGGTTGTCTCACAAGGTCTACACTGCTGTGCAACTGTGCCATTCTGTTTCAGCATGAGTTCCTGAATGACCAAGAATTAGATCACTTGACTTAAGAACAATACTTCATTCCAAACATCAGAGGTCTGAAGACAGCTACTGAATTCTGAAGATAAAATCATAGCACAACTAATACATTACCGTATTAAATATTTTGCAAAGTCGGCCTCAGATAAAATCATAGCACAACTAATATATTACCGTATTAAATATTTTGCAAAGTCGGCCAAGTATTGTTTTGTATATCACTTTTGATCTAATGATTGATATTTCTGTTCTACTACAATTCTCCCACTAGATAATATTAAATGTAAATTGCATAACATATCAAAGTATACCATAAGTTAGTAGAATAATAGTCAGATATGTGTGAGTTATGTAAATGGGTCAATTTCTATCACATTGTGGACTACTCTTTCAATAACTCTGACTCTGTACTCTTGGCAGAAATGTTATTGCATATACACAGCATTCCTAAGTTTGCTTTAGGACATAAGCCTTCACTATCCATCAGAAACTACAATGACCAAAATAGTTTCAAGAAATGAATATTTAGCTTTCACAACTGCATTCCACTTGAAATATTCAGCTTATTAGATTGTATCGATTATAAATAGTACATGCACCGAGTGAGTTGGCCACATGGTTAGGGTCACATAGCTGTGAGCTTGCATTCGGGAGATGGTGGTTCGAATCCCATCATTGGCAGCCCTGAAGATAGTTTTCCATGGTTTCTCATTTTTGCCTTAATTAAGGCCACACCCACTACCTTCCCAATCCTAGTCTCTGTAGAAAACCTTCAATGTTTTAGTGTGACATTAAACCACTAAGGAAAAAGAAAAGAAAAAAACATGCCAAGGAGACTTTGAGAACAGACAGCATTGCCAACTGTAGCAGAATTCTGCTGTTCATAGCAGGATTAAAGATTTGTTCAATCTCTCTTCTTCTCTTTGCATTCTTGAGAATAAATGTTCATTGACTCAAATTCTCTTGACACTTCAGTTTTAAAGGAAATGATTGGATTCTTGACTCTGTCAATTTATTGAGCTGAAACTGTCCCTGCATAGCCTATATATTATTCATCTTTTTTCCTTTCATATTTCATACATTGCCCTATTCTGCGAGTATTTTGTTTGTTTGTTTTTTTCTTTTTCAAGTCCCTATACTGCATGAATGGGGATGTAGAAAGTAGTAAGTGGAGGATTGTCCGCATATTTTGCATATACGTTGCACTATTCAGTGAATACAAGTGATTAATATATATCTTATGCCTTTGCTGGTGAGATGTAGTGTATACAGTGCACTATGTCTTCTGTTATGGGCTATATCAAATTTGTTACTTTCATTGACCTGTCTCATTCTCATCCTTGGCTTTGACAATATGAAAGTGACTGAGGTGTGAGTGATACTAGTAATACCATTGCTTATGCAGCCAGTCCCTGTTATGAATGGTGTGAAAATATCGCTCATAGGGTCGGTTGGTGCATCTCATTTCCCTAGTAAGCCACTTCAGTGATGCCTAGGCTATTTATGACAGCTGTTGGCTGAGCTGCAGAGGATCCAACCAGCCTTCGGGCTGAATACCCAACACATACATGGCATTTAAAGGCAAACAAGTATGCATCTGCCTACTGCCATTTCTTGATGGATGTAATACTCTTGCATGTGTATCTTGGTACAGGCCAGAGCAAAATGTAGTTTTTCCCTAAGTCTCAGTCTCATTTATGACTGTGACAGTATGAAGCTGCTGACGTATGCTTGGTGTGAATGTTGACATTCACAGCACAACTTATGTGTCTGAGTATTATAAAAAGTGTTGCTCATAGTGTCAGGCATACTGCTGCAGTCAGGATAGTAAATGCAAACTATCCCACTCCTCATCTTGCCAAGTACACCTCATTTTAGAACTGCTATCCTTTTTTTGCAGTTTCCCATAAACATGCAATTTCTGTTGGTTCTATTTAAGGATCCAAACAGTCTCTGGTCTGTTGACCTAACAGACAAATGTGTGCATAAAAGGCACCAGAATTCATTATATTTCATATTTTTATTTATTTTTACCACATTTTCAACCAGCTAATAGGAATAGCAGAATAGTTTTGGTAATAGTATAATTATGTGATAATGTTAGCAAATTTTTTGCTTCAGCAGGTTGGTTTAGAGCAGGGCCTCTCAGGGTGTATGCGCCTGGTGCATGCACTGTGCACGGTGCAAAAGACAACTTCGCTTGGTTGCCCAGAGTGCAGACCCCCACTTCTCGATTTGGAGCACACATGTCTCGCTCGCTCCCCCTGTCTCCCTCTTCCTCATTTGCGCCGTAGCGCTCCAAATCCGAGCTGATTTGAGCCGAGCTTAGCCGAGTAGCCCAGAGATGAAGCGCTGGCCCGAGCCGAGCCGAGCCGAGTGGAACCGATGCACTGTGCACAGGAATTCTGCACCACTGTTTGCACGCGTGACATTTTGGACGTTTGAGAGGCCCTGGTTTAGAGGATGGTTGCTCAGTTGTATTTCCTCTTAAAACAATAATCACCACCACCATCATCAGCAGGTTGGTAACCCTGAGTACAGAACAAAAAATGGCCAGTCAGGAACTGGTGAGAACTGATTTCAAATTTAAGTAATTCATTTCTGTGAATTGCTGTAAAAAAAAGACAAACATACAGTTCCTTTGTTCTTAATTGACAATATTAACAATATCTGACAAAAAGCAAACACTGTTCATTCTGTGATAGTATATACTCTAAATAGTGAAACATTAGAACACTCTCCACGTAAAAAAATCTAATGCTTTTATCATATGTTATTATTGAAAGTATGCTTAATGTTTGGTGATTTGATCAGAAATTATTTTATGATTTAAAAGCATCTTGGGAAGATGTTTTTCTCACATTAATATTTCTCTTTTTCTCTGATCTTTCAGGATTAAATAACGTATGGCACAGACAAACGCAGAACTGGCGTCGTGGATTCTCCAGTATATTCTCCTCTAAACAAAATTCAAAAAATTCTACTAACTATGATGAGACTGTATTCCAGTGCCCCAACTGTTGGAAGGTTTATCGGAATAGAGGAACATTAGTTAGACATTTGAAATTGGAATGTGGCAAGGAACCACAATTCCATTGTCCAAATTGTATGTACGAAACAAAACATAAGAGTAATTTGCGAAGGCATATGGAAGCAAAACATACGTGAATATAGTAACAGAAACACTGTCAACACTGTCAATCTTTTGGAAATTCTTGTGAATTGTCTTTGTGAAGAAGAAATAAAAATTCTGCTAACTTAAGTATTGCTGTAGAATTATAAGAATTTATTGACTCACCTTAACTGCCTGATATTGTTTCAATGTGTGTTCTTCTGTAGTACTGCAAACAGGAATTAGTTCATAGGAATGCATTCATTTGGTTAGGGTTAGACAGTACTAAAACAGACCTTCCAAAATACCTCAGGAAAATATTTTAGTTGTTAGCCTCTGATTTGATGCCTTCTCTTTGTTCCTTTATACTTTATTAGTGGCACTGGTGATAAATATTTGTTCTTTTAAGTGAGATACCAAATTCAAAATCAGGAATAAAAATGTATTATTTCAGAAACTAGTGTTAATTTATTTTTCCCATATCTCTATGGGAAAAATTATATTATGTTGCTAGAAAGTAACAGTTTAGTTTAGTAATTAGGCAGTTAATGAATAAATCAATTAAGTAATGGAAAGGAACAATTTTTTTTTTTTGCTAGTGGCTTTACGTCGCACCGACACAGATAGGTCTTGTGGCGATGATGGGATATGAAAGGGCTGGGAGTTGGAAGGAGGCGCCCGTGGCCTTAATTAAGGTACAGCCACAGCATTTTCCTGGTGTAAAAATGGGAAACCACGGTCAACCATCTTCAGGGCTGCCCCAACAGTGGGATTCGAACCCACTATCTCCCGGATGCAAGCTCACAGCTGCGCGCTCCTAACTGCATGGCCAACTCACCCGGTGAAAGGAACAAATAAGTGTAAATCAAGACATATACAGGGTGTATCAGAACTATACTGACAAAAAAGAATCAGGGATGCTCTTTGTGTTATGTTATGATGGTGCAATCGGATTGGTGGGGGGAAAAAAAACTTTTTCAAAAAATGAGGTTACTTTGTTACTTCTGGGCGCAAAATTCAAATAGACGAACTTGTCATGTTTGCTATGCCAGAGAGCCAACCACAGCCTGTTGCTGTGCGTCAGAGGAGGGAAGGGAGGGGAAGACAGAGGTAATGCTCGGTGCAAATGCACAAGTTTCTTGTTTGTTTCGCATAGTCGCTTCCCAGCCCCAGTAGGCAGCCTACAGTTTGTTCGGCACAAATTGACTACTATACAAATCCCTTAGAAAGAGAAGATGAATTGTACCAAGAATACAGGCAGATTTCTAGGTCTTTCGCAACACACCACACATTCTGAACAGAGTCCATACGTCACTACTACACCATTGTGAACTGTGCATCGAAGTAGGAAGGGGGGCATATTGCATCTTCTGTAATCAAACCATTGGGCATATTGTTTCCTTCGTTCAGTATTTCATTCCATTTACAATGTCGTGAGTGAAGAAATACACAATCATGGTGTGGCAGTGTTGCATCTTCGAGCATGTTAAATAATAAAGAACATTACTGCGACCAACATTTGAGAGGGGAATGATCTGGTGCATTCCTTGACTAACAAGTGTGTTCTTGTACTGTATGTGCAACCACCGCTGTTTAATAAATGGACTGTGGATATTGCCTGTAACAGACCAGGACAATCCTGTGCGAGTCGAACGAGGAAACTTGTGCATACTCGCGGGGCAATATCTCTGTCTCCATCATCCACCACACTTCCCCTCCCTCCCCTTCTTTTCTCTGAAGCATGGCAGAGGCTTGTGCACTGGCATAGCAAATACAGCGAGATTGTCAGTTTGAATTGCACTCCTGGAGGTAACAAAATACAGTAATCTCATGTTCTCGAAAAGAACAATTTTCTCTGCTAATCCGATTGCACCAACACTCTTAACATAACACGAAGAGCATCCCTATATACAGTTCTGTTGCACCCTGTATAAAAATATAAGAACACTGAAGGAACACATAATGGGATAAACAAAATGACAGGTCAGTGTGGGTGGGGGGGGGGGGGGGGAGGAATGAATAGAAAAGAAATACAAATGGACAATGTCCACATCTTCAGACAGATGGGCTCTTTCCTCATCACTTCAAATTCTTCTACATCCATTTCTTCTCAGCCCCAAATGATCTACTTTCTTCTTCCCAGATTGACAGGATTCACCACTCATTGAGGGGCCAGTTCGACAGATCTGGGGTTTGATGTAGAAAGTGTATGGTAAGGTAAGTGTGTGGCAAGGAACCAGGTAAATAAACACAGGAAAAGAGAAGAGACAAAAAAGATAAAGATGAGTATAAGTGAGCCTGATAAGAAAAGTATATAGGAAAACTGGGATTGATGAGGAGAGCCTATCCATTTAAAGATGTCAATATATGAAAATGTAGAGATTGTTTATGTCCTTCTGTGTCTTCATTCTATTTCTCTCTCTTCCCAAACTAACCATTCATTGTGTTTATACAACACATGTATATATATTATATTTCTCAATATGATTTGAAGAGATTGATTAATGACTTAATTAATTATAGTTAGAATTAAAGGTATGTATTTATCATTTTGACTACTACTAGAAAATACCCAGCTCCATAGTCATACTCAGCTACATAATGAAATACTTCTTGCTATTTTGCTACATCACACTAACATGCACAGGTTTTCTGCAACTCTGCAATATGACCATGACCCTAATTAAGGTTCATCCCTGGCATTTACCTGGTGTTGATGTGAGAAACAGCAGATTCCATCTTCAAGACTGCCAACAGTGGAAGTCAAACTCATCTTCTGAATGACAGCTTACAGCTAAGCTTGGTAGAATGAAATCTGAGTTTAGACAGAGACTGATACAGTGTTCGAGTAAATACTTTCTAGTATGGTTAATATTCTGAATAATGATGATGGATATGCCAAACATTTGTTTGTAAATTATATACTGTATTATGAATTTACAGGTATGACCTTTTTTTTTTCCAAGCTTTTGTCCTATCATTCTGTGAATTCAAAAATTTCTTAATACTATTTATTCATTGGGCTGCAGTGAGAATTGATGGTAAAATGAGTTCTGGTTCAGGGTACTTACAGGGGTTAGACAAGGTTGTAATCTTTTACCCTTGTTGTTCGTAGTTTACAAAAGTATAAAGTGGCAGGGAGGGATTCAGTTAGGTAAAAATGTAATAAGCAGTCTGGCCTATGCTGATGACTTGGTCTTAAAAGGCAGACAATGCCGAAAGCCTGCACTCTAATAACTTGGAACTTGAAAATAGATGCAATGAGTATGGTATGAAACTTAGCCTTTCCAAGACTAAACTGGTGTCAGTAGGTAAGAAATCCATGAGATCTGAATATCAGATTGGAGAAACAAAACTGGAACAGATAGATAATTTCAAGTTGCGCCTATTTAGGACGTGTGTTCTCTCAGAATGGTAGTATAGTTAGTGAAATTGAATCAAGGTGCAGTAAACCTAAAGTTAATGCTTGCAATTGTGATCAACAGTATTCTGAAAGAAGGAAGTCAGCTCCCAGATGGGTCCATTCAATCTGTTTTCAGACCAACTTTGCTTTACAGAAGTGAAAACTGGGTGGGCTCAGAATATCTTATTCATAAGTTAGAAGTAACAGACATGAAAGTAGCGAGAATGATTGCTGGTACGAACAGGTGGGAACAATGGCAGGAGGGTATTCAGAATGAGGAGATAAAGGCTAAGTTATGAATGAACTTGTTGGATGAAGCTGTAACCATAAACCGGCTTCGGTGTTGGGGTCATATGAGGCGAATGGAGGAGGATTATTCATTGCGCTGTAGTGAGAATTGATGGCAGAATAAGTTCTTGGTTCAGGGTACTCACAGGGGTTAGAAAAGGCTGTAATCTTTCACCCTTGTTGTTCATAGTTTACGTGGATCACAGAGGGTAAGAGAAGTAGAGGAAGACCAAGACGATGATGGATAGACTCAGTTTCTAACCATTTAAAGATAAGCAGTATAGAACTAAATGAGGCCACAACACTAGTTGCAAATAGAGGATTGTGGTTATGTTTAGTAAATTCACAGGGGTTTGCAGACTGAACACTGAAAGGCATAGTGGTGTGTGTGTGTGTGTGCGTGCGTGTGTGTGTTTTTTTGTTTTTTTTTTCATACAACTACCAGAAATTGAAAAGATACATATATACTTAAATGACTACCACCAGGCTGTGCATGTCAGCATATAAACAATACAGGGTGTTTTCGTAAGAGCGTACAAAAAGTTACCAGGACAGAGAGGATGCTCCACTGAAAAATTTGAGGTAGGGAACCTGGGGTCGGAGAAGCCAGATTAAGGAGATAACGAATACAATCACATTACTGTGTACTTTTTTATTTACATTAGTTACAGTTAACTGCAAATACCATCACTGATACAATGAACGTACCATTTGCGCTGTATCTTACAAAATGTGCTGAAACCGACGGCCATCAACCTCAATGCAAGCATAACATCGGCAAACAAGATTCTGACGCACCCTGACAAATATCCCTGGTGTGTTTCGAATCACATCACAAGCAGCTACAATTCCAGCAACTAATTCCATCTCCATATCTACTGAGGTATCATACACAAATTACTTTAGATATACCCATAGGAAATAATCAAGAGGATTCAGGTCAGGTGACCTCGCAGGCCATGAAATAGGATCTCCTCTTCCAATCCAACGACCATGAAATACAGCATTGAGATGGTTACAGACATCCACACCGAAATAAGGTGGTGCACATCATGTTTTATCCACATCCTCGCACAATCAGCCAAGGGTACGTCCTCCAACATGTCAGGTAGAACTCTTTGCAAGAACCTCAAGTACAGTTGGCTATTCAGATGGCCAGGTAGATGATATGGTCCAATGAGATTGTCGCTTACAATGCTGGCCCAAATATTCACAGCAAAACGTACTTGATGGTGTAACTCTACTACAGCGTGAGGGTTTTCCACAGCCCACACATGGCTATTCCTGCTGTTCAAAATATCATCATGATCAAATGAGGCCTAGTAGTAAACAGTATGATTTTGAGGAAATCAGGTCACTCAATCCATTATTCGAGCAACCACTAACACAATGCGACCCTTGATTCAAAGTCAGTCACAAGCATTGCATAGACGCGTTGTGGGTGATATGGGTGTAAATGTTGTTCGTGGAGTACTTGCCACACGCTAGTATGTGCAGCGCCCATTTCACGTGCAGTATAACGAGTACTTGTAGTGGAGTCCACTGCAGCGCTTTCCAGCACCTCCTCTTCAAAATTGGGTCTGCAAGTGGTCATCATGTTGCCAGATCCCTCGTTTCTTCGTTCCAATGAACTAGTCTCCCGCATTCGTCGATCGAGAGAAATAAACACTCGTCATGACAGATGATGCCTGTTGGGAAATCGTTCTCTGTACAGCCTTTCAGCAGTGAGAGCATTGCAACGTACTATCCCTTACACAATATACATGTCAGTGAGTTCTGCGAAACTGTACCGGTACCGCTCCATCGTATTGTACTGTACTTTTCTGAATAGCACTGAATAATGAATGAGTCTGTTGGTGATTCATAGCACGTTCTGTCATAGGACAATGTAAATACGATACAACTGAGCCACCTTATGGACAGATAAAGTAAACAAAACCTGCAACATGACTTCCTAGTAATCAGGCTCGACCTCCTTATTTCCTTGCAGGAAATTAAGAATGTACATGTAAATAAACAGCACTGTAGTGTAAATTTATATGCATGTTAGTTGTAAATAAGCTGGAAAACAGTAATGTGAGACAAAGCAGTAGACAAGTTTATTTCCACATCTCCTTAAGCCGGCTTCTCCGACCCCAGGTTCCCTACCTCAAATTGTTCAGTGAAGCATTCTCTATGCCCTGTTAAATGTTTGCATGCTCTTATGGAAACCCCCTGTATATTGTTTAAATCTTTTTCTCATGTAGTATCTATCAGAAAATGAAAATAAATACCAAATTATTTGACTTTATGTTTCCCGAAAAATTTCCCTCAATTGCTGTCGCCAAATCTTTCTGATTACCCTAGAACATTGTTTCGGAACCCTTCTGATTGAATGATATATCATGCCAGAGTACAGGCTGTAATTACAATGAGGTAATAATGCCTGAATATAACATGGATACATCAGCATGTACTGTGTTTACATAGGATATAAACTTCATGGTTTTGATCCGTATTGAATTGTGATTACAATAATAATTAAACTTATGTTGTAATGATCCACCTTTTCAATACTATATTATGCAATGTTTACATTACATTTTAAATCTTGGAACTAGTTTCAGCCTTGGCTGGCCATCATCATCCAAAATTGTACAAACATATCCAATGACAAATGCACAAACACAAATGACGTTGAAAGGTATTAAAAGGATTTGGGTTGAACTATGTGCACAACACATAAAATATATGATGAAATTAAAATAAGGCTCTAAAATCCTTAGATGCGTTGCATCATGTTAAAATGTTTCATCAGTGCATCTTGTTAAAATATCTTGAAAAATGCTGATGGAGATTGTCAAAAACGGCATATATGATTAAATAGCTGGCATGTTCGTAGATTGCAGCTGGTAGAGATTCACAATTCAATGCGGTTTCCATTAAATTAACCTTTCATTGCGGCATGTGGTGCGTGGCCTATTGTTGTGTGCGTCGAATCTCTACCAGCTGGTTTGGAGATTTTAACCTTAAATGTTTATTTTCCCTGACTCAGGGGCTGGGTGTTTGTACTGTACCCAAAATTCCTTGCAACTCACACACCAGACTATCCTCCACTATAAAAACATGCAGCTCCCATATACAGCAGATGCTGCCCACCCTCATCCGAGGGCTGTCTTACAAGGGCTGCACCAGGCGAGCCGAGCATTTCCTCAGACACTTCTGGTAGTAAAAGCCATACAATAAATGGATAAATAAATAAATAAATAAATAAATAAATAAATAAATAAATAAATAAATAAATAAATAAATAAATAAATAAATAAATAAATAAATAAATAAATAAACCTGGGAAAAACATAATTAAAATAGAATTACATGTTTTGTTCTTGAAAGAACATAATCAGATTCTATCAAAACACACACAAAAATATTTAGAAATGTATAAACATTCTATGCTAGAGTGGAAAGAAGTGAGGACTTCTTCATTGAGTTAAGTTCTAAATGTCAAGTTTTTAAGGATTTAAATGGAATTTAATTGATTTTAACTGGTCAATTCTTTGTCTGACCAAGGGTCCTAAGCTGGCCAAATAAGAGGGCTTCCACTGTAGTAAGAATTCAATTTTGGCAAACAGCAGTGTGTCACTTACTGCCGTTTTTTTCTTCCTTTCCATATAATAACCATATTATCAGTTTTTTAGGTGTCCCCTGCCATATTAAATGTGCATGCCAACATTCTACGTAATAGATGAAGAACCAAAAGGAAAAGATAATTCTTTTAAAAATAAAAATGCTACAGTACATTGTATTTTGTATTACAGGTGCATGCAGGTTGTGGAACAAATACCCAAGGGATTATTCATCTCCTGTGTTTGAAGACATATTCAAGCAGCATACTCCTCTAGATAGTGCAAGGGACAGTGAAATGTATAACTGCCCGAATTGTTTCAAAGTGTATCAGAGGAAAGACACACTCTTAAGGCATATTCGAGTTGAATGTGGCAAGGAACCCCAATTTCGCTGCCCTTATTGTCCTCAGCAGGCAAAACATAAGTGTAACATGCTTAGGCATATTCGTAGACATCATTTGTCTCAACTCTGACCTTCATCGCTAATATAAACATTATTTTATGTTGTAGAATAATCTTTTCTTACCTCCTAGTTATATTTATGTTAGGTGTATAAATCTTAGCACATATGAAATGTCCAGGGAAAAACAGGTGTCACTTTTTTGTTGGAATGAGGTTTGAGCTGTCATTAGTTTCACCCTGTGCTATTTGATCATCATTAAAAAGAAAAAGAAACAGTCTAGTCAAAGTTTTGGTGCACGGATGGAATTTTTTGTTTTATTTGATATTATTGATATTTCAAACTTCAAGCACCATTTCATTTGGTTCTCTACATCTTAGACCTCAATATTTAACTCTGAATGACAGAAAATGCTCTTTTCATGGAAAAGTGATGTAACTCCTTGTCTTGTTCCCCTGGACCCTTCATGCTCACAGTTGTGAACTTTGACCTACTGTATATATTACTGTAATTATGATTTCTTGGTCCAAACTTCAATGAAAAATTTCTGTATATTATTGAACTTTTTTTATTTTATAAATTTAATACAGTATCTATTACATGTGTCAATTAACTTCACCCCCTGTGTATGATGAAAATCACCTTGTCCTTGTTTCCAGTTCACCTTCAGGGATAAAATTGATCACTCATTAAACATAATCATTATATAGATCAGTTCTGCAGTTCTATATCTGAGTGTTTCTGTACATAATGTTGAATTATGTAAATGTTTATATATTTATCTCTAACATACACTGCCAGCCAGAAGTTTCTGGACAAGCATTGAATGGTTGAAGAATGGACTGAGATTAAAAGAAAACAACATGCCTATGCAAAGAATTGACAAATATATATCCTAAAACTAATATTTTACAATAAAACTATGTTTTTACATTACATTACATCTGAGCAAGAAATAGACAATATGTACACATTTGCTCCCACAGATCACCAGAATACATCAAACTCTCTTCTCATCAAAGAGACTCCCCTTTGCTGCAAGTACACTTTTAACTATTCTCAGCATTCTGAGAACAAATTTTTCTAACACTGATGCAGGTATACTTTGCCAGGCATTCTGCAAGATGTTCCACAGCTTTTCCGATGAAGGAAGACACTCTTTTCAGACTTACCAATACAATTCCTACAACAGCATCTCAATTAGATTTAAGTCCGGGGATTGGGGCAGCCATTCCATTAAAAACAATTCCCCAGAGTTTTGTTTGTTTTGCAGATAATTCATGCAGTAGCAAGATGTGTGTTTGGGGTCATTGTCTTGTTGGAAGACAAATCCACATTCAAGAATTTGCTGTCCAGATGGAAGAGCATAACAAGACAGAATGGAATGGTATTCAATGAATAGATAATTAGATTGAAAAACCTTACACCATTACAGTAAGTATCGAAAATGCTCTCCCCCAGCCTGTAGACGTGTGTTGATATTCTGGTTCACTCTCTGTGTTCAGTGTTCCTTGAATTCGGTGCAGGGTACCAACTCCATTGAGTGTAAAACAAACCCAAACCATCACAGAGCCCCTTCCATGTTTCATTGTAGGTGTTATACAGTCAGGATGCATTTTTTCTGATGCTGAATGTCGAACATAAACTCGTTTCCATTGCCCAAACACCTTCAAAACTCGGTTACAGTAATGTAATCTGTCATTAAACTATCATTGAACATATTCATATGGGTACATATGTTTTTTCCAGAAACTTTTGGCCAGCAGTGTATGCAAAGTTCAATCTTCAGTTACAAGGGAATCAAATATAAAAATGAGCATTCATGCCCACCTTCCTGAAGAAAGTAGGAAGCAAAAACAAGCTTACCTGTGGTTGAAAAGAAATAGAAGAGAAGAACTAGGTTTGATGAGGAGAGAGCCAGTCTCTTTGAAGATGGCAGAGTACAAAGATGTGGAGTCAGTCCTGTGTTCCTTTTTGTGTTCCCATCTTTCTATGTATGTACCCCAAGGGTTGCCGTCTTTCCTGCATGCTGTATGTCGGTAAATAAGAGTGTGGTTGCCACCATACCATTCCCATAGGAAACCCATCAACTTCGATGAATAGATAATTAGATTGAAAAACAACAAAACCTTACACCATTACAGTAAGTATTGAAAATGCTCTCCCCCCAGCCTGTAGACAAGCGCTCTGGCATGTGTTGATATTCTGGTTCACTCTCTGCAATTCAGCCTCGTGAGTCTTCAAACTTGTGGTGTGAATTGTATTTAAAAATCTACAACACACGAAAATACACTGTTCAACATTTAAACCAATCTGTTGATAAGAGGCAATCGCAATGTATGGAAGCTTATCGCAGACTAGCTGAGATCCTGATGTTACTCGGTGACTATATGGGTCAGGTGGCTATTGCATCATCCACTTGCCCAGACACGGCACAGGGAGGAACCAGCATTTTGACTGAGACTCGTACTGTGTGGTTTTTTCTATCCCTTGTTTGTTCCTTTCCTTAAAAAACAAACAAACACAAATAACAAAGCACTCATCATCCTCCTTTTGCCCCCTCATCCAGCGTCGGCCAGATCGGGCATTTATGGCACTTCTCCACCTTCCTCTCTCCTTCCACCATTTTGTCCCAGTCCAGGTTTCTTCTTTTTGTACTCCTTATTAAATTGATCCGCCTTGTTCTAGGTCTCCCTCTCTCTCTCTCTCTCTTTCCCTCAAACATCATCTCCGTCATCTGTTTTGGTATTCTTTTCTCCTCCATCCTCTTTACATGTCCACACCATTTAGTTTATTCCTATCAATTCTCTCATTTATGACTTCCATTCCGACGTCTTTGTTCAAATCTTCGCTTCTCGATCTGTCTTTCTAATTATACTTCTTAGGTATATCATTTCACTGGCTTGAATACTGCTCTCGTCCCTACTTGTCATTGTCCATGTCTAAACCGCATAGATCAATGTGGGTGCATAATACTGTAATGGTTATAGCGTCCGCCATGCCAAGTCACTACGTGCCGAGCTCGTCACCCATCGCCCCACCCCCTTAGGTTCAAGCGCACCAATCACGAGCAACATTTAAGTGCTGGGCGGACCCTTCTCTCTTCTGTCCGTGGTCGCGCCGCATGGAACGACGGAAATTACTCGATGATTAATCTGGAGTCTTCCATCTCGCGAGGTTCCTGGATACATCTAGCATCCGGACTGTTCCAGAAGGGTTGGCACAGCTATATAAGAGAAGAATGACTTGCCTGGAATCAGTGAGAGTTAGACGGAATTAGTGAGTAAGAGTGAGTGAGAGCGAGATTGAGTTCGCTGGAGCGCAGTCAGTGATGGCCTGGGAGAGTGCAGCCTGATGAATTATCTGCCTGTTGGAGAGAGAGAGAGAGAGAGTGTGAGAGAGAGAGAGAGAGTGTGTGTGTGTGCGCGCGCGCTGGCTGTTGGAGAAGAACCTTGGGTGTTCTGGAGCGGTGAAGAAGCGAGCACTGTGTGACAACGTGTGTAGACTGCGAACGGGGTTCGACTGATTGAGTGAACAGCGGATACTATCTCGACCTGCAAGACTGACGTGTAGGCTGTGGACCGTGACAGCGCTAACGAGTGTGACTGAGTGGCTGAGTGAGTGTAGTATAAATAATCGGGGACTCTGTGTGTATGTGTCATTGTAGATGGGACATGAGAAACTAAGAGAGAGAGCACGAATCGTGTGTGTAACCGTGTACTTGTGTACCTTGTAATCTCGGCTATCGTCCGTGTGTGTTTAAATCTGTAATTGTAGTGCTAAGTTAATAAATCTTAGAAATAGGTCGCTACAAGGTCCTGTACTCATTTATTTATTTATCTACCCCGCCAACACGCGACAATACATTTTGTAAACTATCTTTTTACACTTCCTTATTCCAAACAAGGTTTCTTACATTCTGGTAGAATGCAACTCGGTATTTTGGAACAAAGCTCTTAAGAAACAAAAGTAGCTGAAAAAGTGAAATCTCATAAACAAAACAAATCGGACACATACCATTATATATGTTTGTCATCTGGGATGGAACGTTTCCTTTTGCTGTTTGTATTGTATTGGAGTCCTTACATTTGAAATACACAACATTGTTTTTTATCAAGGCAGCTGATCAACTACTAATGACCTGGCTAGGGAGACTGAAAACCTCACATCAAGTAGGGGTAAATAAGGTTCCCTGAATAAAGAATACTGTAATGTATTAAAAATGTCGGTAATCTGTAAACAATGCACATAGTACAAAAGAAAAAAAGAATGGTTCAACCCAGGCGAAGAACATAGTAGTAATTCAACAATCTGTGGAAGCTTCAACTCTAAGAAATCAGACGCATGATTGCAAAGGTTGAATGGTCAGTGTACTGGCCTTCAGTTCAGAGGGCACGCGTTCGATTCCCAGCTGGGAATTTTAATCGCTTCTGATTAATTCTTCTGGCTCGGCGACTGGGTATATGTGTCCATCCCAAACTCTCCTCATCACATTCAGACAACATACCTCACTACCAACCACCACATAAACACGCAGTAGTGATTACATCCCTCCATATAGGGTTGGCACCAGGAAGGGAATCCGGCGGTAAAACAGGATGATGATGATGATGATGATGATGATGCTTGTTGTTTAAAGGGGCTTAACAGGGCCGCCAAATCTACATGTGTGATGAAGTTCACACCCGTGACTCCACAGGTGTGGGAAAAAGCAGTAGGAAAAGAAGATGATTTACATTCTCAAGATGTTTTGTTATTTTCTTCAGTTAGAAATAATTTGTATATGGTGGAGCCTCAGTAGTTCAAGGCTCTGTGTAATTTAAGCTGGTCTTCTGAGAAGTAAACTTTTACAAATTATGGTGAAATAGTTTATATGTTTCTCATAAGTTCGTTTATCATTTACAACGTACATAAAGAACCCTGCCGTCAAAACCATACCATTGATTGACAGGTACCTCTAGGCTGATTTTTGAGGAGTCCTCATGCCATTTCTTTGTTCACTCCTTCACTAGTTGAGGTTGTGTGTGTGTCAGATTTATGACTTCCTGTCAGAAAAATAACCCCTACGCGGTAACTAATGGTGGTTTGGATTGAATTCAAACCAGCCTGTCTTCTGGGTTCATTATTACTAACCATACTGGATTGTGTTGATTTTTTTAATCAACTTATTTATTTTTTATATTTTTTAACATATCATTTCTGCATACTCATTCATCTTGATGGAAAATGCAGTTCTTCGCACTTTGGACCACTCTTCACTAGGTCATCCTCTCACTCTTTTCTGAAGATCCTGTAACGGATGTACTCAGGTCCTGAACTTTATTTCTTTCTTGAACAAGTGTCTCAAAGACCCCCAGCCAGATCCTTCAATAATAATAATAATAATAATAATAATAATAATAATAATAATAATAATAATAATAATAATAATAATAATAATAATAATAATAATAATAATAATAACAACAACAATAACAACTTTACACTCATGTGGAAAAAATAACTGACACAATGAGGAAATGGAGAATTACCTTTTACTGCCATATAACAAGAATGAACCCAATGCGATTGACAAATAGAATTTTCGCGTACTCTCTCGAAAAGAAGACCAAGGGGAGCTTGGTTCACTGAGGTCAACAAAGGTTTACAAGAAGTGGGAATTACAGACGATATCTGGGAATGTGCTCCCCTTAAACAGAAACTTTTTTGCTAGTTGTTTTACGTCGCACCGACACAGATAGGTCTTACGGCGACGATGGGACAGGAAGGGCTAGGAGTGGGAAGGAAGCGGCCGTGGCCTTAATTAAGGTACAGCCCCAGCATTTGCCTGGTGTGAAAATGGGAAACCACGGAAAACCATCTTCAGGGCTGCCGATAGTGGGATTCGAACCTACTATCTCCCGGATGCAAGCTCACAGCCGCATGCCTCTACGCGCACGGCCAACTCGCCCGGTAAACAGAAACTAATAAGACACCGATATTTCCAAGAAAAAACCTAAGCTTCCAACAGGCAAGAAGTGGTGTGAAGAAAGGAAGCAATGGCATCGAGAATTAATGCAAAAGTACTGGGAGGATGTTATAGCTCGATGCAGCAAGAAACAGTTGAAATGACATGGTCCTTAGATGGCCGAATCGAAATAATAATAATAATAATAATAATAATAATAATAATAATAATAATAATAATAATACGTAAGGTCTCTCTTATAAACCCAGATCATCCAGCGGCATTCAGCAGCCAGTCTGAATCTTAGCTGTTAACACAGTGAGAAAGTTATCATTGCAACACTGTATTTTTGTAAGTAAAAATTATTTTAAATACGAGTTGGTTCGACGAGTACGTGATGCATTTGTTCACCAATTTCCTGGTTAAGTGCCACCTTCTTCAGCACAGATTCATGTAATTGTACATAAATTTGAAACTACTGGCTCAGTTTCTCAATTTAAAAAATGCACACAAACGAACAGTTTAAACAGAGGAAAAGCTAGAAGACATTGATGCGAATCTTGAATGCTCACCGAATAAATCAGAAAATTAGCACAACAAGAAGAGGTTGTGGTTTCTTCTCCACACAGAGCTACATAGCTGTTACACATCAAACCATACAGGTTTACAGGGGCCCATTGTTTAAAACCTGCCGATCCAGCCACAAGAGTGAGATATTGTGAGTGGTATCTTGCATCGTTGAATGATCGTTTATTCGACCCACAGCTTGTGTTCTTTTTGGATGAGGTCTGGTTTCATCTTAATGGTCGTGTGAGCAGTCATAACTCTCACTATAGGTTTGCAGAAAATCCTAATGGTGTTTATTAAGTCCCTCATGAAGGATGACACTTTCAGCATCTTTTATAAGGTAAGATTTCATATAAGACTGTATACATGCTTAAAGCAGGGCAGCTGCGTATGATGTAAATTGGGCTGACGTAGCTGCTGTAGCGCACAGTACAAACATGGTGCACTCAGTCTGGGTTTATAAGAGAGACCCTGTGTATATATATATATATTCTTCTTCTTGTAGTGCCTTCTCTGTTACTGAAGGTTAGCCACAATCACAGCGAAGTCTGTATGATGTTCGGCTGTCCTCATCAGTCTACTCTAATCTAGTCCTCTCCAATCCCATAAGTTCCACAGACAAGAGTGTTTCCTTTGACTGTGACCCCTACGTCCATCAATTTTATCCTGCATGATCAATTTAAGTAGGTATATATAATATATATTTATTATTTACTTTTTTTTTTCTTTCCAGAAACATACCATAGAGTTTCAACAATTTTAACAATTATTTTTGACAAAACTCGGCCATATCCAATGCATCTTGCTCACTCGACATAGGCCATCTTCTGTACAAAAAGTAGACATTGGAGCATGTACTTGACGGTTCGGTCTTCTCCCCATTCACATTTGATTATACTGGCTTTGATGTAGCCCCACCTTGCCAAATGGACCTTGGACCTACCCACTCCAGATCTCAGGCTGTTCAGAGACTTCCGAACAATCCAGCTCTCATCATAACTAGATGGTAAAGTTTTGCCTTCTATCTTTCATCTGAAGAGTTGGGAGAAATTTATCTTCCATAGCCGTAATCTAGACCTTTCAGTTCTGTAGATGTTTGAAGCAAACTCTTCCTAGACTTAAGTCTCTACACAGGAGGTTCGTTATTGTAGGTCTGACTTTGGTCCTCTCTTTGCTTGTAGCCACTTCTCTTTGAACACAGGGTGGTGCTATTCCTGCAAGATGAAAAAGCCTTTTGACTTTCAACTTTAGGCAACCTGTTATTAATCTGCATGTTTTGTTGAGAGCTAAGTCCGCTTATTTGACATGAGATGAATTAGATTGTGTTATGCATCACTTAACCAAGAACCAAAAATAGATTCAGAGATATTTAAATACAAAATCCTTTGTACTCATTCATCTTTCTTGTGAAATTTAAAGTGTTATATACCAAAATAAAGATAAAAACATGAATTTTGTTGTTAATGTATCAACATTAGTGATATTTTAAATACATTGTTGTAATCTGGGTAAATGGCGTTTGGCCATTGGATCCTTTACTGCAGTCCTTTAGCTTTTCTGTTTTGCATCACTTACTAACCAGAAAAATTGTCATTTAATGAGTTGATTTGACTTTTAAAAATTCAGTACAGTGTAGAATATGGTACTTTTTAACAAATTTTATTGCTCATTTAAGTACAGAATTATATTCTGTTAAACATCCTATCGTGTATTATATGTAACATATTTGTCTATAATTTTTATGTATAATTCAGACACACAAATGGGGTTTAGTCACATGATGAAAAAATTTTATTTAAAGATTGAGAGGTTGGCGTTTAGTCAAAATTCATTTTGAGCAAAACTATGTTCAGAACAAAATTCCAAACAATAAACTTTATAAAGTTTAGCTACAAGATGGAGCAAAAATCTAAAAAAAAAATATATATATTTTAGTATTTGGTTAAGTGATACTGTAACACGCAATTGCACCAAATGGGTCAGGCACTCTCTGCAACAGAATTTATGAAACAGTGCTTCTTTACAGATAAGCTAATCGATAAGCTGATAAAGGAAAAATGTCTTTATTACAAACAATCTTAACAAACATAGGACCGGGCGAATTGGCCGTGCGGTTAGGGTCGCGCAGCTGTGAGCTTCCATCCGGGAGATTGTGGGTTCAATCCCTACTGTCGGCAGACCTGAAGATGGTTTTCCATGGTTTCCCATTTTCACACCAGGAAAATGCTGGGGCTGTACCTTAATTAAGGCCACGGCTGCTTCCTTCCAACTCCTAGGCCTTTCCTGTCCCATCGTCGCCATAAGACCTATCTGTGTCGGTGCGACATAAAGCAAAAAAAACATACGCACAGAGAGTCTATGTCTTGTGTTTTAATCCTGAACCATGGCTCAGGGTTATCTATCTCAACTCTTGTCAAAATCTTGGGATTTTACTTTTCTTTTTTGCAAGTACCAGGACTCTTATTCCAAGCCTAGGTCAAAGGTAGTCGCAGTTGCAAGTAGTGTTAAGGCTGGTCTACACGTTATGATTTATCATACAATGAAAGGATCATGCAAGTTGTTCATCAAGATGTACATCTTGTTGAGTGTCCATACAGTCCTGTCTTGTTGTTCAAACCCTCCTTCAACTTACCCATCTGTTCTGCGGCATCCATCAGGGAGGAATTAATTCTGTGGTCTACCTATGCTGTTTGCATTGTAAAACAGAGTGAGTGTCGAAGTAATTTGTTAATAAGGAAACGTAGATCAAGATGAACCAGAGAATGGCAGTTAAGGAGAGATGAATTTTCTCATGTGAAGCTATTACAAGAACTACATGATGGAGCACAAGACTGGCATAATTACTTGAGGATGGATGTTGAGATTTATAGCCATTTGCTGAATTTTGTGACATCTTACAGTTTTTTTTTGTAACGCTCTCTTTGTTGGCTGATATATCTACCCCCTTGTATTTTACTATCATGGTCTCGCTCTTCTTATGGTGATCACTATAATCCTTGCTTTTCACAACTCCGATACAATTCTTATATAAATTCACACAGAAATTCACAAGAATACTGGCAGAGATCATACATATTAAAATATGTACTTGTAACCTTATGTGATACAGACAACACTACTCGGATTACCTGTTAGAAGACAGAGAAGTTGAACAACAAGATGGAAGACAGTCCACATGTTCTGTCTTGTTGTATCAAATTTTGGTAATTTATGCTCCTGGGTTCAGTCTTTTAACTTGTCGTCCAGCCTCATTCCATTGATGCAAGATGTATGTTTTGCAGTCCACACGTTCCGTCTTACTTGATATGATTTGTCTGATTTGACAAGACATATGATAAATCATAGCATATAGACTGGCCCTTACTGACACAACATCAGATTATCACAGAACTTATTGTAATTGGTTCTGCATCGCACTAAACACTTTTACAGTTTTCAGAGACACAGAACTTTGAACTAAGGTCGAAGAACTTTGACTCACACAAATACATAGGCTAAGTCTGGTGACCACTTTGTAAAACAAATTGGCAACAATAATACTTGTGAAGATCCTTAAGCCCAAAGAAGTGATTCTGCCATGAAAGTTTTTTTTTTTAAGTTGCTTTACGTCGCACCGATACAGACAGGTCTTATAGCGACGATGATGGGACAGGAAGGAGCTAGGTGTGGGAAGGAAGTAGCCGTGACCTTAATTAAGATACAGCCCCAGCATTTTCCTGGTGTAAAAATGGGAAACCATGGAAAACCATCTTCAGGGCTGCCAACAGTGGGGTTCGAATCCACTATCTCCCGAATACTGGATACTGGCTGCAATTAAGCGACTGCAGCTATTGACCTCAATCTGTCATGAAAGAAGAAATTAATTAGGTATATCAAAATCTGGATATATTAAAATAATAATAATAATAATAATAATAATAATAATAATAATAATAATAATAATAATAATAATAATAATAATAATAATAATAATAATAACAACAACATCAACAACAACTTAACAAAAGTTGAACATCACTTTGGTATCGAGTTACAAAATCTTCTGATACATTTCTCTCATAATGCACACACATGTAATTTTTTTTTTTTCTCGTGGTTTTATGTCACACTAATAGATCGAAGATTTTTGGCAACACAAGGATGGGAAAGGGCTAGGAAACCACAGTAAACTATCTTCAGGGCTGTTGACAGCGGGATTCAAACCCACCATCCCCCAATTGTAAGCTCACAGTTACGTGACCGTAACGTCATGGCCAACCCTCTCGCTCACATTTAATGCAAAGGAAACAAACAATGAAATAAACCTTACTCTCCTCTCAGGTGGAGTAACACTGCTAGGTATATGACAGAACTCTGAATTCTGCTAAGAGTGTCAGAGTGAGTATAAGTAATGCCTGGTAATGGAGGTTACACATTTTCTGACATTTATACATTTGTTTGTTTCCTTTATTTCCATATAAACTGTTCCTTTCCTCTAACTTGCTTTTTTGTTTTTTCTGTCACATGTTTGAACTTTCCTCTCTTTTTCTTGTGTTTATCTGGCTTTCCTTTTTTTGCTAGTTCCCGATTAAGACAATGTCTTTCTAGTACAGCCATCTTAGTGAATGAGGATACCCACCTTCCTATTGAAATTGGCAAGCAGAAACAAGCTTGGTGGGGGCTAAGGAGAAGTGGATGCAGAAAAACTAGGAGTAATGAGGGAAGAGACACTTAATTATAACAGCAGTGTGTGTTGTGAAGTTGTGGTGTTTATCCTTGCATGTTTGTGTTTTCATGTTTGTCCTTATGTTTCCTCTCCATTGCTTCCTCTTCACACACTGTGATAAGTATACATCTTAATCTTCACAAATGGTTCTCTGCCATTTGATGATGAAAATAATTCCCAGTTAAGTTGTTGGTTTGTCTCATGTAATCTTGAGTTAGAATATAACCCCGACCAGGAGATGGTGTACAGCAGACCTTCCACTTTATACTTTAATAATATGGTCACTAATGTATGACTGCTGTCAGAAGTAAAACTAAGGGCTTAAGGTCCTTGTATTCAAACCATGGAAATATCTTCACTTCAGCCCTAATGCAAAGGAACTTTCCTTAAACACTGTTTATTTCATTAATTGTCCTCTGGCATAAGAAAGTTGAGATTCAGAAGGAGAATAAGTGTGGACTCGTCAGTCCAGTAGTGGCTAGAGAGAGAGTTGGATGGCCGAATGTTTATCTCTACATAGTCTGGTTGATAATTTGCTTTAAGAAGTGTTACAAAGTTGTATTTTTGTCTTCCATTTATTTTCATAAAAGTATAATTTTTGTAGCTAGTTGTTGATCATGCTGTGAATGTATATGAAATTTAATTTTAATGGATTAAACTCCATGGAACGACAAAACCAAAAGGAAAGGAAAATTTTGTTTAAAAACCTAAAAATACTACAGTACATTGTATTTTATATTGCAGGTGTATGCAGGTTGTGGAACAAACACCCAAAGGATTATTCTCCTGTTATAGAAGACATATTGAATCAGGATACCTCACTTGGGAATCAGGATACCTCTTTTGAAAGTACAAGCGGCAGTCAATCGTACAGCTGCCCAAATTGTTTTAAAGTGTATCAGAAGAAAGGCACCCTCGTAAGACACATTCGGGTTGAATGTGGCAAGGAACCCCAATTTCAATGCCCTTATTGCTCTCAGCAGACAAAACATAAATGTAATATGCTTAGGCACATTCGTAGACACCATCTGTCTCAACTCTGACCAGCAAGAAATGTCCAGTTATTTGCTTTCCCATCTTTCCTTACCTCTAAAATATTGTACTTAATTGTAATGTGGAAGAGCAACATTTTTATATAATTATCTGTGAAATTCAAAGCTAGAGTTCAGAACCCGACAGATCCGCTATACTGTTTGTCTTCATATGACTAGAATTGTTAGATTTAATGCTGCATATTGGACTACACCAACTTCCATGTAGCCTTTCTTGTTAAGTTAAAGTTGTGAGTATACTTGAAAAGTCAAATATTCTGTAGCAATCGTGTCTCCTTGTACTATGATTCCATGATACTCGATCGCGTGTTGCCACTGATGGTAAATTAACGATCCTGATTTCTTTTTCTATTATTTTCCACCGTGACCATGACCTACCACTTCCCCTGTGTGGATTTTGTATGCTACGTACTCCTTTGCCGGCACAGAAAAAAATCTTCATTTTGTTACCATACCACATTGTGCAGCACTCCATGAATTTCTTTGTAATTGAAACTTCGATTACCTTCTCCCAAACAATTTTTTGTTTTGGTATGGTAGTATTCTTAATAACTTTATGCTAAAAACATCACCTACATATACCCATACAAGTAGAGAATTAACACGTTATACAAAAGTTCTTGGTGTGCATGACTCCCTTCAATACCCAACCTCATGGCAGCCTTGAACACTTTTTGTGATCTACTGAGGAAAGGAAAGAAGGAAGGAAGCTTGTAGTTTTACATATAGTATTCATAGCCACAGAATGTCCAGTTTTATATAGAATTTGTACCACAGGAACATGAGTTTTAATTTCAAAAATCCTACATGCATTGGCTGGGATTCAAACTGTGGCTACCTTGGTAAAAAGCCAGTGGCAATGCTATTAATGCAACACAGTCCACAGCATAGAGTTATGTCTGAGAAAGATGTAAGTTTAGCTAATGGAGAATAGTTAATGTGAAAATATCAATTTAAAAATGTATTGTATTAACTGTTGTACCTGTCACTGACTGGAAATGATAAGTCATTTCTCTCCAGAATTCAAAACTGTTAGCATCAGTCATTCCCTGCAGAGTTGGATCTTAATAGTGGTCTCAATAAATACTTTGGATCAGTAAAATTACTCAAGCTAATTCAATCATCCCACTGTAAATCCTAAAGCAGTCCTTGTCAGCCAGGTAAGTATAAAATAACATGCACAATATTTGAGTTATGAGCTTTAGTTGCCGACTAGAGCTACATGGTATCTTTTTCAGGCAGATGATGAGGAAGATTGGTACCAGAGGAAGGGGAGGTGGGAAGGAACCAGACTCTCCTTGCCTTGATTCTAGTGCACTCTGTCCATACTTCACCTACACTATCCTTCAACTCATTCTCTTATTCAGTACAAATCATCTACACTTTCAGTAGGTTCTTGGCAATTTAAATACAAAAATTAATAAGTAAATATTGTAGGAAAAACAAAAAATTTAAAATAATATACATTTCTGTTACCTTTCTTTATACAGCAAATAGCATAAGACTCAATAGATACAAATTATATATTATATTTGTTATGTAATTGTTGATAATATTAACATTAATACTGATGTTTGAGAGCTCATTTTTTAAACCTCAGCCACTGTATTACCAGGCCACCATATACTAAACAAATAATTTATAACCTGAGTTCCAATGTTTTTTCCTTCAGTTCATGCAGATCTCCCATTTAATCTTTGATACTCGAATAGTCCTACTTGTCTTTCTGTCAGTACTTTTTAAATATTAACCTGGTACGTGATTTTTATATTGGACTCGGAACATAATGGCTGATGTCCAGTTCAGTTTAATTTTTGCATATTTATTTTTTTAACAGCATCACAGAGTGAAATTTCATGAAACTTTATATGTTGATGATACCAGTACTGTACTTCATGCAATAAACTTGAATAACTGCTAATCATTTAATAAATGGGCTACCTTTCTCATGTTCTTATTTCTTTACTATTGTTGGATTTAAATCCACCTTATTATATCCAGATTATTTTTTTATTGTAAAATTTATAAATATAAAAACATTGTGCTTTTTATATAATATGCTTTCCACTGACATGTATCAGTAAAGTAGCTAATTTTGGCTGTGTCATGCATAATATATCATATTAGAAATTATTATTATTATTATTATTATTATTATTATTATTATTATTATTATTATTATTATTATTATTATTATTATTATTATTATTATTATTATTATTATTATTATTATTATTATTATTATTATTATTATTATTATTATTATTATTATTATTATTATTATTACAGGTTATTAAATAACATACTAATATGTGTAACTCTCTAGCCATGCTACAGGGATGACAACATAGCAATGTAGGCCTACATTTTAAGCCCATCAAAATAGGTAAGTTCTTTTGTTGTTATTGTTACAAATGCAGAGTTCATTTTACTTTCTGAAATTGTGCTTTATTACAATAATTCAAATATTAATCACATTAAGAGTTTCCTAAAAATTTAGACTTCTGCATAAAAGAATAAATAAAATGTGCTTTGGAACTATTATTTACCAACTTTATTGCACAATGGATACCTACTGCAAATTGTTTATATCTTCCCAAGTATCCTCTGCATTGAACAATATTAATGCGGGAACCAAAGACCATCTATGTAGTTATTCAAGTGCATTAAAACCTGATACAATGTTTTGGTACGCACTGCAAAGTTCCACTGTTTAGGATAATATTACAATTTACAACTGTCCTGTTTCCTGTATTTTTTATTCACTTTCTATTGAATAATGATGTTATTGTTTTTAAGTCCCACTAACTACTTTTACAGTTTTGGGAGACACAGAGGTGCTGGAATTTAGTCCCATAGGAGTTTTTTACGTGCGGGTAAATTTATCCACACGAAGCTGACGTATTTGAGCACCTTCAATACTACTGGACTGAGCTAAGTTGGGGTCAGAAGGCAAGCGCCTCAACCGTCTTATGCCACTCAGCCTGGCAAACTTTCAATTGATTTTAAGCAGTTTGGTATGAATAGCTGCTGTACAAATGTTGCAAAATCACTAAAATAATCCCTGTTGTTCAGAAAATGGCATACCCATGAAGAATTGCCTCAAGATAAGAATCTGTAAATTTTGACTACTGGTACCTCTCTTAGAAACAGTGTATGTTAAATTCCTTATCCTCTTTCTATTCTGTTCAAGACCGATAATATTCTTTTGTTCAATGTGAAATGAAAGAAACTAAAATAATACATTTTCTAAAACGTTAATTCTCAGACTGATAATTGCTCTTAAATAAGTAGAAATACTAATTTGATAAACTTCACTGTTACTAAAGTTATTTTCTTACTTTGTTAGATACTGTAGACCTATTCAAATGAGAAGATTTTAAACCAGAGCCAAATCATAGATTCCAGGATTGGTCATCAAGGCTTGACAGCTGCAGTAAAGAATTTAAATGCAGAACAAAGGAAGGTGTGTGGCAAGTTATTGAAAAAGATCCTTTAGATCCGAATGTTTCAATGCTTGAATTGCGGTAAGCTTTATCGAGCAAAGGGAAATCTTGTTCAGCATCAGAGACAAGAATGTGGCAAAAATCCTATCTTCAGTACCCATTTTGTCCCCCAGAGAACAACATGCAAATTCAGCCTCAGGCAGGTGAAGAGCAAGCATACATATGAAACTTCTATTCTTCTACATCCATTTTGACCAAATTTTAGATTGTTCAAAGTACTTGTTCGCTTTTCACTCCAGTTTATCTGTTTGAAAATTTAGATCCAAGAATCTGTAAGTTTTCAATAATAAAACATGCGTATTCAATTTCAACTTTCATGACATCAACTTTAAAACATGAAAAATAAAAATAAAACAATAAATGTTTGAATTCAGAAGTTGATTTGTGAGTGTATTGATCCTATAAAAGTTTAGAGTACCTTTTGGTCTGTATATCCCCCTCCCTTTACTCCTGAAAACAGGCTTATTTGGTCATGGAATCAAAAATTACTACTGAGCAAGTGGCTGCAGAGTTTGGGTCATGTAGCTTTCAGTTTGAATTCATAAAATAGTGGTTCAAACCCCACTGTTGCAGTACTGAAGATAATTTTCCGTGGTTTCCCATTTTCACACCTGCTGGGGCTGTACCTTCATTAAGGCCATGGTTGCTTCCTTCCCACTCCTAGCACTTTCCTATCCCATCAGCATCATAAGACCTAACTGTTTCAGTGTGTCATAAAAAAAAAAAAAAAAAAAAAGTAAGCATAAACTCCCGTCCAGCATTAATTCATCACACTAACATCCCATTTCCTTATTTATTCAAAACTTACTTCTCGATATTTTATAACTAGCTGTTAGGCTTCCTGAAGAAATCAGTAATAATGTTGTCTTGTTTTAAATGTTGACTGCATATTATGGTGAAATCAGTGGTTGTTTATTTAGCCTTTCAAGGCAGTGACCTTCAAACATTCTCTGGTGTGTAACATTATGGTCAAATGTATACAGTTCCACTCAGTCAAGACAAGTAGACCATACCACAAGTTCTCTTCTTCCCAGTCATTACCTTACTTCCTCACACTATTACCAATTGTTCACTAAACACCCCAAGGTATGTATATTAATAATTGGTTTGGTGTACACATATCCTGGATAGTGACAAATGCATTGGTCTAACACATCAGGAGTGCATAGCATAAAGCATCTCGACGGAAGCATGTCTGGGGACACTGTTTCATGTCACATCACAGGTGTTTTTTATTGTTCAGAAGTTTTGTTAATGAATTCTATCTGTACTGAAGTCTGATAGTGGCATATCTAATAAATTTCAGCCAGTGGCATTGGCTCTTCACTTGGCATGTATGGAAAATGTTGCATGTTTTCTGATATTTTGCTATAAAAGTAAATATATTTCTGGGGCAGGTTGGTGGGTCCCTAACATTGATAATAAACACATCCCTCTCTCCTAAGGTTCACATTCCTAAACTGTGTGCTTCATGCTGATGAGAAACTGCATTCCTTCAGCATTTTAATAACCGGTCTCCTATAATTACAAATGCAAGAAGCAGACATTTTGTTATGGCGTATGGGTTTTAGTGCCGGGAGTGTCCGAGGACAAGTACGGCTCGCCAGATGCAGTGCCAACCTTAGAAATCTTAACGATTTTTAAAAATGAAACAGCGTATGGCTTTTAGTGCCGAGAGTGTCGCCAGATGCAGGTCTTTTGATTTGAAGCCTGCAGGCGACCTATGCGTCATGATGAGGATGAAATGATGATGAAGATGATACATACACACAGCCCCCGTGGCAGCAGAATTAACCAATTATGGTTAAAATTCCTGACCCTGCTGGGAATCAAATCCGGGACCCCTGTGACAAAAGGCCAGCATGCAAACCATTTAGCGATGGAGCCGGACTATATTTAATGGTATTAAAACAGCATTGTCAAAAACGGCCACTGGTGGCCAGAGCCCATCATTCTCCTGAGCTTGCCATGTCAGATGGCAATTCTTTAATTCTCCTACCTTCATTTTGACCAAATTTTATATTGTTCCAAGTAATTGTTCTCTTTTCATTCCAGTTTATCTGTTCAAAAATTTAGTTCTAAGAATCTGTCAAGTAGAGGATCAGGCCCACAACTGTCATATCACTGCATATATCATTGCATATACTGTACAATACAGAGATCAAAATCGAAAGATTGAAAATATTAAAACTATAGAGCAAGCCAGTTATGACATGTTAAAATGTAACCTTTTTCATAGATTATTTAGCTTCAAATTTAATTTTTAAATTTGTAATTTTCTACTTTCCTTTTCTGCACTAATTAACAGTGTTAAGTAATACTTCACTACAGCAGTTTCTTTTTGTTACTGTTGGCAGATAAGATTATGACCTGGGACATTGATGCAGGTTTACAACCATTCACTTGTCCTGATTGTTTCAAGACATACAGCTCTAAGGGTTCCTTGGTCCGACATCAACGTCATGAATGTGGAAAAGAACCACAATTCCAGTGCCAGTTCTGTCCCCAGAGAACAACACGCAAGAACAGTCTCTATAGACACGTCAAAAGGCATCATGCTCAGTTCATCTCATAAGCAATCATTTAATTTACTGTTTATTTTAATGTATTGAACATTGGTTTAACCAAGAAATAAAGGTACCATCTAGATTAGTTTGTCATATTTTTTCCTTTTTACCTACATCCTTAATTAATAATTTTTAATTCCGTATTATAGATTGTTTAATATTTATAATTTAAAATATTGAGAAACTTTGGCCATTGTCACTAGTATGTGCTCAATTTTAGAATGAGGATATATAGGAGACAAGGAGAGGAAGAAGTCTAAAGAGGTGGATGGGGTTGAGTCTCTGGTCATGGAGAAATTTTTTAGACAGATGGGGAAAGTGTGAGGTGGAAAGGAAAGTAGGAAGGAGAATTATTCAGGAATTAGATTAAGGCAGATGTTGAAGAAAATAGAAGGGGAGGAGAGAGTGGTAATTTTCCACGTTGGTACCAAAAACATAAGGCAGGCAGGAATGGGTACTAACATAGTTGAGAAAGTGTGTGATCTGGTTATAGCAGCACAGGAGAAGTTTAAGGGAGCAGAGATTGTTATCACTGGGATACTGTGTAGGATGAAGACTGACTGGAGTGTGATCGGGGATTTAAATACTAGTGAGTGGGTATGTGGGAAATTGGGAGTGAATCCTGTAGATCCTAATGGGTGGGCATGAGATAGGGATCAATGCTCAGATGGCTTTCTCTTGGACTACAATGGTATGTATAAGTTAAGGGGTTTGTTTAGAAGGGTTACAGTATCATCATCATCATCATCATAATCATCATCATCATCATAATCATTTTACAGTTCCAGTTTTCCAGGTATTGTTGGCGAGCCTCTTTCATTCTGTCTTATTGAGATACGTTCTGTTGTTAATGACATCCTCTAGTGTCCTTCCCCGATCTTCGATATCCATCTTTACGATGTCCATCCAGTCGTTTCTTGGTCTTCCCACCATCCGTTTTCCTGCCACATGTCTCTCCTTGTTAACATAAGCTGTCTTTATTGCCTCCATCCTCAACATGCCCAAACCACCTCAATCTGGACATGCTGACCCAATCTAACAATGTCTCAATCCCAGTTTCTTTTCTAACAATGTCATTCCATAACTTGTCCAGTTTTGTGTTTTGAATTGTGGACCTAAGTAACTTCATCTCAGATGCTTGCAACCTTGATGAGTCCTTCTTAGTAGGGTGCAGGTTTCGATATCATAGATTATGGCTGGTATGAAGTACTGATTGAACATCACCAGCTTTGATTTTGTTGGTACTTTGGGATCCCAGAGAAGTGTTCATACTTGCTGGTAAAAGTTAACTACAGTATAAGGAGATAAAAACAGGGAATCGGGGTGGACTATGCAATGGTGATGAGAGTATAGGGAGCTGGAAGTCAAGTAAAGATGGCATAAAGTTGTAAAGTATAGAAGTATTGTGAAGAAAGGAATATAATTAAGAAATTTAATAGATATACTGTATATTTACTACGGTAGATATTGTAAAAGGGGTTGAATCAAGGCTGAGTGATATTAAGGATGTGAAAATTTTCTCACCAACTGGAGTGTTTATCATAGAGACAAGATAGGAATGGTAGGAGGAGGAATATTTATACTGGTGAAAGAAGAATTTGTAAGCTACAAAAATGTTAAAAGAGAACTGAACTAATTTTTAAAAAATACAGTATATATCTTCCTAAAAAAAATTTTGAGAGTCCACCTTTTCAATACAATATGTTTTTTATTGATTTATATAAAACAATGACATTATGTCTTAAGAGGGACATGTTTCACCTATATTTTTAGGCATCTTCAACTGCTGTTCCTACTAACATCAAAATAGCCAGGATCCTCGGTATTTGCTTAGTAATAAAATACATAAAGTTGTTATGCTGACATGGATTATTTTAACTATAAAGATAATTTTATGTGTATTATATGGTCTGTAGAAACATTCGGCTGATGTGAATTTTTTGACTAGTGAAATGTGCTATATATAGAAACATTTAGATTGCATACAATAATTGTTCTGTCTAAAAAAGGTGAGTCTACAATTATTAAACATTTGATAAAAACCTAATTGTTATGATTTAAAAACTTGTGAATGACATTGGTTGATTTGGATTATTCAGTCTTTAATATCCAATGTGCGTGTTCTCCTGGCTGGTTTGGGGTTATTTAGTCTTCAATATCCGATTTGCAAGCTCTCACTGGAATCTTCGGGAACTTGAGTGTCACCTTGGGACTTAAATTTTGTTAGCGTTTTCGTAAGACATTGTATGCTCCATAGGGCAACATTCAGACAACGGAGCATACAATACCTTACGAAAACACTAACAAAATTTAAGTCCTAAGGTGACACTCAAGTTCTTCATATTTTAGGATTTGGAAAAGGCTTATGATACAGTTAAGAGAAAACATGTTTGGGAAGCCTGCTGAAAAGGAATGTAAAATCATTTACAAGATAAAAATGTTGTATCATGTGAGTAAAAGCAGTGTACAAGTGGGGAGGTCACTCTGAAACATTTTATACAAAAAAAGGTCTCAAGCAAGGAAGTGCACTGTCACCATTATTGTTTATTATATTGATGGATGAAATCATAAAACGTGTCAAACAGAGTATCAGTAGTGATGAAGTGAATGCTTTGGTATTTGGAGATGATGTGGTCATTGGGGGAAAGGGAGAAAAGGAAGTACAAAGGAGTCTGGACATTTGGAATGAAAATCTGGAGTTTGGAATGGTAATTAGTAAAAAGAAAACTGTAGTCATGCACTGTGGAAAAGAGAAAAAGAGAAGCCAAATGAACATAGACGGAGAATGGTTAGAGAATGTAGAACAGTTTACATATCTGGGTAGCATTATTAATGGAAGTAATGAAATCAACCCTGAAATTAATAACAGACTAAGTAAAGGTACAACATTTTATCAAGTCAGAGAGCTTTTGTGGGATAACAAAGTATCCAAGAGAACGAAATGAACGTTATATAAATAGTATTTCATACCAATTGTAACATAAGGACTAGAAACGCTGGTAACTAATAAGAGACAAAATAGTAAGATCCAAGCAGTAGATGTGAAATTTTTAAGAACATCGGTTAAAAAGACAAGGAGAGATAGAATTCAAAATATTAAAATCAGAGAAGAGCTAAATATAGAACCGTTAGTACAGAAGATACAGAAAGCAAGACTGAGATGGTTCGGATATGTAAAAAGAATGGGAAAGGAACGGGTAGCAAGAAGGCAATTGGAGAGAGAAGTTAAGGGAAAGAGGCCGTTTGGAAGACCGAGAAGAAGGTGGATGGATCAGATTTGGAAGGACATTAGAGAAGCTGGATTGGATGTGGCGGAAGTAATGGAGCAGGAAAAGTGGAAGGAGAGAAAGGAGTGGAGGAGGTTTGTTAACCACACCCAGGCGACTGGAGTGGGACATTGATGATGATGATGAGAAAGGAAGGTTGTAAAAGTTATTAGGCAGTACTGTATGGTTTATTGGAGAGGCATGGGGGAGGAAGAGTTATTATGATCAGTGGTAATGTAAAGGTAAGGGTTATTCTGCCCGAAGGCAGGTCCGAACCTCCGCAGAGGTGTTCCTGAGCCGGAGTTTATGTGCGGTAGGGTGGCCAGTTCCTTTCCGCTCCTCCATTCCCTTACGCCCCACCAACAGCACGTGGCAACCCATCCAACTCCTGACCACGCCCAATGTTGCTTAACTTCGAAGATCTCACGGGATCCGGTGTTTCAACATGGCTACGGCCGTTGGCATGATCACTGGAATATGATAAATAAAAATGTAAACAGCCTATGAGATAGGTTAGCAACTGTTGAAGAATGTGGAAACAAGTATGTACCTTTAAAGGTAGTAAGGAATGGTAAAAACATAACAGAGAAATGAATAAATTAAAAAGGAGCAAATTACTGAGAAAATTACAAAATATGTGAAATGAATTTTCTGCAGTGAGCCATGCAAAAGCGTAGAAGAGATAAAATTAGAAATGACAGTGTCAGAGAAGAGATGTAGATGGGCCTTTCAATAGCAAAGAGACCGAGTGCTGCACAACTCAAGTGGTTTGAACTTTTGAAAAGGATGAGGGAAAGCTAAACACCAAGACAATACTTGGATAGGAATGTACAGTCTTGCATCATTTTGTATGAAACTGAAATAATTTTAGGAATATGTGTATGTCAAAACGATAATGGTTACAGTCTTGAGAAATGTTGAATATTCAACTGTTGTAAATGTTATAAAACACAACAAGAGCATCTTTGAAAACCATAAAAGTAGTTAAAACACACAGAAAAAGGCCCTTTCATTTGTAAAAGTCTTACATTTATTGACTGAGATTTAACCACAAATTTCTTATATAAAATAATCAAACAGAACAGAGATTTGTGAATTCAAGCATCAGAGAATGAAGCTTTTTTTTTTTTTTTTTTTTTTTTTTTTGTCCTTCAGCTATTTTCATCCTCATAACAAAGGTAGGATAAATTGTATTTTGTGAGTTTGTATGAGGAGGAGGGAGTTGTAAGATGCCTGACTTGTAATTTCAAGATCACAGCTTAATCCCAGTCAAGGTAAACATATCTGGAGGATGGTCAAAAATATTGGCAATTTCTGTTATAGATTTGAGCATGTTAGTTGTCCAGGTATTCACCTACCTTTGAAAGCATCTGTTAACATTTCCTATCTGCTGCTAGATGGTTTTGCAATTGTAATATCTAAATTGGTACATCATCATCATCATCATCATCGGTTTGCCCTTCCAGCGAGCCAGGTAGGGTGTTTGAAAATGAACGTCTTCCAAAGTTGCCTATTCAAAAAGATTTTGTTGTCCATGACAGATTCCCAATTCCATCCTCTTCTCTTCACGTCTTCCCTCAGTTGGTCAATCCATCTTCTTGGTCTTCCAGCTGGTCTTCTACCTGTTATTCTCTTTTCCAAATAAGCATATGGTAACCTTGTGCTATTCATTGTTTAACATGCCCAAACCATTTAAGTCTAGATGACCTAAGTCTTTCCTCCATCAATTCATTTAGACCTAGGTTAGATCGGATCTCATCATTTTTCACATGATCAAGTCGTGTCTTTTGGAGGGCAGTTCTAAGAAATTTCATTTCACAGGCTTGAATCCTTCTATAATCCTTTGATGTTAGTGTGCAGGTTTCCAGAGAATATGTAAGGATGGGAATGAAATATGACTTGTACAGGATCATTTTTGTTCTTTGTGGGACCTTCTCATCCCATAGGAGGTATCTAACAATACTATAAAAGTTAGAGCCGTTGGTTACACTGTTTGTTATTTCTATCTCAGCTTTATTATTGCTAGCCATTATGCTTCCTAAATGTCTGAGTTGGTGTACTACTTCAACTTGGTGGTCCTGTATTTTTATGTTGCATTCTGTATTATGTCTGCTGATTTTCAATGCTACTATTTTTGATGGGTTCAATTTCATTCCATAATCATAAAATTTCTTACACCATGCATTCAGATTATTTTGCACTCCCTCCTCTGTTTCATCCCATATTGCCACATCATCTGCAAACATCAGAGCCTGAAGATCTTTATTACCTTTTCCTTTTAGTTCCTTTAAAATGGTATCCATAACTGATATGAATAGAAGAGGTGATACAGCACTTCCCTGTTGTACTTCTTTGGTTGTTTCATCATTATCATCATCATCATCATCATTATCATTTTTATTACTGTTATTGTTGTTTTATCACAGTTGTAGATGTTAATTGAGTTATTAAAATTTGGAAATATTTTCATGCAAAACGATCAAGGTTGCAGTTTTGAGAAGTATTGATGAGTCATGGGGCCAACTTGTTTTAATGAAATCAAACACACAGAATCTTACCCAATTTATGAAGGAATTATATCAATTACTGATAATAGGCACTAATATAAATGGTATCAAAATGAAGATATTTAATTAGTGGTTTAAAATGTAACATTTATAAACTGGAAAAAAAAAAAAAAAAGGAATTCTCTAAGTACTTTATTTTCCTCCCCATCTCCAGACTTGGCAGCAACCTGGACCTGAACATCTGTGACAACTCTGTGGATGACAAATTTGATTGAAGTAGATGTACAGACAAGTGAAGGTGCATACCTGTGTACACAGCGCAGAACAGAAGATTATTCACTAAGATATGGAACATACTGAGGCATCAAAGATATGAGCGTGGACAAGAACCAATATATCAGTGTCCAGTCTGCCCTCAGAAGAGAAGATATACCCTTTCCAAACATATTACACAGCTTCACAGGAATATGCTACAGTGACTTGGAGGAGTTGGATATACTATTTCCTCATCTTCATCATCATCAATGTCCCACTCCAGTCACCCATACATAGACCAATTTCATAGGCCTGATCAAGGCGTCTGTTTGAGTTCCAAAGTTGGTAATATTTTTAGCTCTTTTGCTTTAGATGATGACTGTCTTGAGTAAGCTATCCTCAGTTTTATGGTTATTTTTCAAAAACGTTACCAGCTTTCACCATGTTATTATATTATAAGTTTAATACATATTTATTGTAGGTTACATAGCACGCTTGGTGGCCGTGGTCAATACGGTCTGACACCATTGTTAGCCGGTTTGAGTCCTGTTGGTTGAAAAATTTTCACCATCAGAACATTGGCTGGCAGGGTAGGACAGGTGGTTGTATAAAATTTCTAATCACCAGATTGCGTGCCAAAAGCGTGGATTCAATTCCGAACCTCTCCGCAGTGTTCATGTGAAGTGAGGGCATATGACACTGTTGATGGTGATTTGTCCTTTGGATGGAGATGTTAAGCCTAGAGCTGACCCCTTGATGCTATTTGACAGCAGTCAGCTATGTGCTAGCAACAGGTTTCACCCTCTCCCTATCCCATTATAATTATATATCATGTCATTCATTTCATCTCATTATCTCCTTCGATGAGAATGATATCGCAAAAACTTGCTACGAAGATTCATACCACTTCATACCCAATCCTGTAAAGAAACAGGACAAGGGTTTTACACACACACACGCACACAAACGCGCACACACGCATATATATATTATAAGCTACATAACTTGGAGCTATTATTATATTCTTTTATAGACTGTGGAACAGCTCGTTCTTTGATTTTTCCATTGACTAGCACTTTCTTTAACTGTAGGAATTACTGTATATACTCTATGAACATATCTCAAGATTCTCAGGAGAACAGATTTTATGATATAAATGTTTATGTTAATTTATCTTTCTTAACAAACTTATAGGCCACAAAAATAATCAAAACATTCTGTTGATAATGGTTTTGCTTTAGAATTGAGCTTGTGGTGGAATAGCGGTCGGTAGTCACATATAAATGAAGTAAAGGAAAGATAATTTCTCCACTCAGTAGTAACAATTTTAATAGACGTTACTGCCAAAGCAGTCACTGGGATTAAGGAAAAATAAAATTGCAATGCCAGCCAAGCCTATTAAAATGAAATCCCTGATCATACATCTATGGACATTTCATTATGCTGTGAATTATCTCCATTGATATGTGATATAGGAAAATCAAAATCCATCAATAAACATTTTGTGAGTGCATCAAAATCCTGCTTAATCTATATGATGGGGCAGTAATATTAAACTTGTGGTGGAATTAGATTATTTTAGAAAATAGTGAATAAATTACTTCAAAATAATCTGCCTGGAGAAAGTAAGCATTCTGCACCACCACCTTTATATTTCATCATTTTATTATCAGTCTAGCCCATTTTGTGTGTTAATACCCTATGAATATTTTGCATTTTCCTTCCATAAAGTAATGAGTCCAAGCAGTTTTTTATTGATGTGATCTGAAGAAGTCTTTCATTTTGGTGTATGAGTGAACATTTCTTCAACTTGTTAGCTGTCCTTTCAGTGAAGAATGACTCCTACGCCTAAGAAACGGATTGATTGGTCACCATCTAAACGTAGTAGAGGTGTAACTTTACATGAGGAAGAGTATAATGTTTGAAGAGATTGCAGCAAGACGTTATAACATTATAAGATAACCAACAATACTAAAACTGCTCCTAGAACTGGACGAAAACCTGTGCTTTCTCCTCAAGATGAAAAAAGAATTTGCCGCCTTGCGTTACAAGACCGTCGGTGTACTTCAAAACAGATTAAGGAAGTGCTGGAATCACTTGGAGTCACCATTACTGACAGAGCCGTCCGAAGAAAATTGGGTGCAAATGGTTTGCCAGCCACGAAGCCAAGAAAAAAGCCTTATCTTAATGCAAAACAAAGGTCTCAAAGGTTGGTTGACTCCATGCCTTGCAGAATCAAAGCAATAATAAAAGGCAAGGGATTCCCCACAAAATATTGATTTGTTACGTTGCAGAGACTGTTTTATACTGTGGAATTAATTAATACCGTCCTCACATAACGCCCGTGATGTTGTGTATTTCAAATTTCAACCTTAAATACAATTACATGCCACAATATTACTTATGCATTACATTAATAATTTGCACCGGGTGAGTTGGCCGTGCGGTTAGGAGCGCACAGCTCTGAGCTCGCATCCGGGAGATAGTGGGTTCGAACCCCACTGTCGGCAGCCCTGAAGATGGTTTTCCGTGGTTTCCCATTTTCACACCAGGCAAATGTTAGTGCTGTACCTTAATTAAGGCCATGGCCGCTTCCTTCCCATTCTTGGGCCTTTCCTGTCCCATCGTCGCCATAAGACCTATCTTTGTCGGTGCGACGTAAAGCAAAAAGAAAACCCATTAATTTGCTTATAACTCCATCACCCGCCAAGTAAACAGGTCAGTAACATACAAATGCATTGCATTATGAAAAGTGTCCAGAATTATGTTCACTAGTGTAAATAGCCTACTATGAATATGAGGTTCCTTTGCCTGAATGAATGTTTTACAAACTTTGAAACAGTTCAAGATCTTTAAATGTAGACTATCAGTACCTCTCTAACAAACAGGAGAGTGTTGGCCTGTATAAAATTCTTGTTCCCATTCCATTCTATTGTATTCAGATCATTGAAATGAAATGTCAAATGAAATAAACTAAAATGTTACCGGTAGGTCTCTTAGACTGAAATATTCAAAAGTGTGCTTAAAAGAATGATAAATTTGATAAAATACAATACCGATACCTATTATTAAAACAAAGTTGTTTTCTTTTACTTTCTCAGATACTCTAGCCCTATGTGAACGAGAAGATTTCAATCCAAAGCCAAATCATGGATTCCAGGATTGGTCATCATGGCTTGACAGCTGCAGGAAGGAATTTAAACGTGAAATGAAGGAAGTTGCATGGCAGGTTATCGATAAAGATCCCTTAGATCCAAATGCTACATCAATGTTTCAATGCTTGAATTGTGGCAAGCTTTATCGAGCAAAGGGAAATCTTGTCCAGCATCAGAAATTAGAATGTGGAAAAAAGCCCATCTTCAGATGCCCATTTTGTCCTCAAAGAACGACACGCAAATTCAGCCTTTTTAGGCATGTGAAAAGCAAACACGCACATGAAACTTCAGTTATTCTACCTCCATTTACCAAATTTTAGATTGTTCCAAATGGCATAATTGTTCTCTTTCCATTCCAGTTTATATTCAGATACAAGAAATTGACAGATTTTCAATAAAACATACATATTTTATTTCAGTTGGTCATGATCAATCAAATTTAATACATGAAAAAAAAAAAAAAAATCAGAAACAATCATACAGAACTTGGTTTGTAATTACAGATTGTATTATCTATAAAAGCTTATGGCTAGTTTTTTTTTTTTTTTCTTATTCAGAAATTGTTCTGTGTATACTCCAGTTTATGTGATCTTTACTAAAATTCATATCTGAGATATTGTGAAGTATTTGATGCAAGAAGTATAATATACATAATTTTCTAATTTCAGTTGTTAACAATCTGTCTTAATTTAATAAGTGAATAAATATATATTTGAATTCAAAGGTTGTTTTATTTGTTTTGTGATTACATACATCCATAAAAGCTTATGAGTAGCTTACATTTCAAAGTGTTCTTTTCCCATTTGTATTCCTGAAACCTGTCAGGAGTGGAACACAGAGGATAGAGTGGAATCATATAATTGCAAGAAATGGAGTATTAATGCACTGAAGAGCCAGTTTGTAGAGTAAAAGGAAAGGAAGCATGAAACTCCAGTCCAGTTTTTCACACTAATATAACACAATATTTATAATATATCACTAACATTTTTGTTCAGTCTTCAGTTCCAAATATTTTATAACCAACAGTTCAACTTCTGGTGTACTGAGCCCAAACTTCCCAGAATCGGCAATAATTGTTTCATATGTTGGCTGCACTTATTGAAATCAGCTGTTGTTTATTTAGCCTTTCAAAACATAACCTCCAAACTTTAGTTGTGATTATGATTATAGTTTAATAGTTTTATCACTGTTGGTTGTTTATTATAATGAAATGTGGAAGAAATTTGTTTGTTGTGTGGAAGAAATTACCTAATTCTAATAACCGGTATCTTGTGAGTTTTGAATGTATCCTCATGGGAAGTTCAAATAAGTTTTGAATGCCATAAGTGTGATTATGGTTGAGTGATGTTTTAAAAGGTAAGCAGCACACTTTTATTGTTTAATTATTAATCTTATTAAAAATAGTAAAATTTTCAGAGGAAGGAGTAAACTGTAGAGCATTCCAGACATTAAAACTGCTGTGGTTAATATAATATTATAACCAAAGATTTAAATATTATTTTGTGAATGACAAAATGTTGTACCCTACTTGACTAAACATTTTTGTTTTTGTTTTGTTTTGTTTAATATTAGATCTAAGAAGAAGATCTGAGTAGTAGCCTGGATACAAACCAAATAGGCTATTGTAGGTATATTATTTTCCATAAATAGGTTACCAGTACTCATTATGAAATCAAACTAGGGAATTTTTCAAAATGTAAGAGGCTCATAGCATAGATTGCACCCGGAAAGATTGCAAAGCTTTAAGGAAATCTTATTTTAGATCCTTAAAGTGTTTCCCATTCCTTTGGTAGTAAAGTAGGCCTACTTACCAAAGGAGCAGCTGATGAAGATATAAATAGATAGGCTAGGTTAAACAAATCAGTTGGAAAATTTACCTCTTAAAAAATATATTCGTAATTTGATGATGGTATCTTTAAAAGGGCCTAGCAAGTTCATCTAGGCCTACCCATGTTCTAATTCCTCTTATGGTCTACTATTTCTTATTTCTTATTATGTGGCACAACATTGCATTCCAATTCTTTTATGCATTAACTGCTGCAAATATGAATTTAGATATATTTCCATGTACATTTTAATTTTGAGAGAGAGAGAGAGAGAGAGAGAGAGAGAGAATCTGAAAGCTACGCAGAGTCTGTAGACTTCATCTGCCTATCATCGGACACTCTTCGTATTTACTTTCCTGGAAAGTTGAGAAAGTATTGTATTTTTTGTTGTTTTATTCACGTAGAAAGTAGAAATAACAGGTTTTTAACAATAATAATAATAATAATAATAATAACAACAACAATAATATTTGTTTTACATCACACTAACTACATATTTGTGGTTTTTGGAGATGCCGAGGTGCCGGAATTTATTTCTTTTATGTGCCAGTAAATCTACCAACATGAGGCTGACGTATTTGAGCACCTTCAAATACCACCGGACTGAGCCAGGATCAAACCTGCCAAGTTGGGCTCAGAAGCCAGTGCTCTACTGTCCAAGCTACTCAGCCCTGCTTTTTAAAAATACTCCAATTTCATGTTGGTAGATTGACTGGCATGTGAAAGAACTCCTGTGGGATAAAATTCTGACACCTCAGCATCTCTGGAAAGTAGTTATTGGGATGTAAAACCAATAACTCTCTTGTTAGTTTCTTTGTGAATATGACAATAATAATAATAATAATAATAATAATAATAATAATAATAATAATAATAATAATAATGGAATGGCAAAGCCAAACTCCATCACTAGCACACAGTCGTTTTCTCAGAAGTACTCTTTGTGACTGAAACATCATCATTAAGCACCAACATCAAAGACATCAAGAAAATGGAGTGGCAGATACTGAGGAAAATATTCGGATCAAAGATCTAAGATGGTGATACAGATGTAGATTCCCATAGGTATGCATCTTGGTAGGTGTGCTAGGTACCAACTGATGACCCCAGCCTAGCACACGGGGGTGAAACGCTGGCAACTAGGAATGAGTTAGCTGGAAAATTTATAATGTCCAATAACGGACCATTTAAATTGGTATTAGGGCCTAGATCTAAGATGGTGTCAGAATGCACAAAAGCTGTGAAGAACTTTATTTGCTGACTGAACAATTCACTTCAGTTGCATGAAAAAGAAATTCTATGGACATATAGCATGACTGAATGATTTGCAATTGACCGAGAAAATCTTCTGACCAAGAAAATCTTATCAATGGAACCCGACAAACCAAAGTACGCTAGCTTGTAGACAACCTAGGGGATCTCACAAAAGTCAATATTGACCCACTGGCAACTAACTTACATGAACTACATAGGCCTATGGACAGAAAGTCAACTTACACAAGTTCACACCCAAGTAACCGACAGCCCAAAAGTTGAAACTCAAAACCACATGGACACAAGAAAGATGGCAGACTCATAGTGAGAAGCTGAGGAAGTTTCGGGAAGATAAGAAGAACAAGAAGACCATTGCTAATGTAGAGTACCAAATTAACAACAACAACAACAACAAAAAATATGGCCTCAGCTCTGATTTGCAGAACTTTTGAAGTAGTTGGGCCTACCAAACGACCACTGCTCAGTCCGAAGGCCTGCAGATTACAAGGTATCATGTGGTTGGCACGTCAGGTTAATCACATATGCTGAGTGGACCTCGAACCAGCCTGCAGATCAAGGTAAAAATCCCTGACTTGGCCGGAAATCAACCCCGAGGCCTCTGAGTAAGAGATACGGTAGGCATGCTAACCCTTCACCATGGGGTCGGCATCTAGGTGAGCTGCCTCCCAGTTTTGACATTTTCGTCGCCATAAGACCTATCTGTGTCGGTGCGACGTAAAGCCCCTAGCAAAAAAAAAAAAAAAAAGTTTTGACATTCCGATTGTGCTGCTTTCAAGCAATGAAATAATTCTGCTGGATGGTCATTATTGTCTGTCTGTTAGGTTATCTGCCCAGGGGGTAGTTGGATAGTCAAATAGCACCACCAAAAAGTATGTGGTTATTGGAAAACTGCAAAAACCGATGGCTGCACCAAAATGTGGCGTAGGCTACTAGGCAAGATGAAAAGTTAGGTAGTTTGCCATTGCTTTCCTCGCTGGGCCAGAAAGTGTTCTTGCAACATGATTGACCCTATGAATAACACTTTTCATAACACTCGTGTTCCAAATGTCATGACTCAGAACCACCCATAGCCTAGCTAGCTTCCTTACCGTCATAGCCATGGATGAGACTGGGACTTTGGAGGAAGCTACACTTTACTCTGGCAGAGGATAGTTGCTTAGTTTTACTTCCTCTTAAAACAATAACCACCCCCAGCCACCACCACTTTACTCTGGTCTGTGCCAAGAGAGATACTAAAGTACTGCATCCATCAAGAAATGTCAACAGGCAGATGGCCCGTATAGCTGAGTTGATTTAATTTTGTTGATTGACGCTGAGTGCACCACCTTAATATGATATTGATATAGAGTGGCAACTGTTTTTAACTCCTGGACAGGTCGGGATTTTGTTGTTGTTGCATGTGCAACTGTACAAAATATTTCAGCCTAGAACTTTAGCCAGTAACATTCTGTTAACTAAAGTTCAATATAACTTATTGCAAGTTATTCTAAAGAATTCTTGGTAGTGATATGTACTGCAGGTCAGTATTTCTCTGACGACATTGTCTCGTAGATGTTTTTGCAAGAATGACAACTGCAATATATGATATATTTGTATCAATTACAAATATTGAGTTTAAAAAGGCATTCCTATATGATATTTAAGAAAGATTTTATTTAATATTTAAATAGTGTGGTAAAGTCAGTTTTATTCTGTTTAATTTATCTTTTTCTTCAACATGTAAAGTGGCTGTTGTATTATTGGGAGAGATGTGTTCATTTCTTCTCATCAATATATGATATCTCTAAGTTCAGCCGTATAAGTTAGTTGAATCTTGTGTGATTCAAATGATTTGACATTAGCCTTTCTCTACTTAGTCCAGCTTCCTCTGTGGATCAGTGGTAGAATATTGGCCTCTAAATCGCAAGATCGAGGGTTCAAATCTGGCAGAGGCAGTCGGATATTTTCAGGGTAAAAAGGGTCCATTTGGCATTCCATGTCATACAGTGTCGGCATGTAAAATATCTCTGGTGATCCATTTTGTTTATCTGACCAGATTAATTAAACCTCAGGCTTTAGTTTGTTCAAAAGAGATCCGTTTTTCCTACCAGCTGGTTAAATAAAATGGAAAGTTGAAATTGAGATGCAGGCAGCCTAAATGACATCAAATTGAAATGCCTGTACACAATAGCTGAGTCCATCAGATTATTATTATTGTTATTATTATTATTATTATTATTATTATTATTATTATTATTATTATTATTATTATTATTATTATTATTATTATTATTATTATAGCCTGCGTATTTTGGTTTGTCGGGTTTCATTGTTGTTGTTGTTGTACCTCCATCCTTTGGTGAAGACTTTTTATGATTAGTGAATATGGTATGGCTCAATGATACTGGCTTGTCTTGTTTCTGTAGTTGAGACGTACTACCCTCTGAGGCAGCTGGACATTTGGAACCACAATATACCGGGCGAGTCGGCTGTGCGGTTAGGGGTGCGTGGCTGTGAGCTTGCATCCGGGAGATAGTAGGTTCGAATCCCACTGTTACCAGCCCTGAAGATTGTTTTCCATGGTTTCCCATTTTCACACCAGGCAAATGCTGGGGTTGTACCTTAAGTAAGGCCACGGCCACTTCCTTCCAACTCGTAGGTCTTTCCTATCCCATCGTCGCCATAAGACCTATCTGTGTTGGTGCGACGTAAAGCCACTAGGAATCACAATAAATGTACAGACTCCTCAAGAGTAGATAGAAAGAAAAATGTGACACAGAAGACTGACTCTTAGAAAATATATTAAAGGTACCAATTTTGTAAAAAGATAATATGTAACTATTATAGAGGAATCTGCCTGCTGTCATTTCTTGATGGATACAGTACTTTTGCATCCATCTCTTGGCACAGGCCAGAGTAAAGTGTAGCTTCCACCAAAGTCCCAGTCAACATCCATGGCTGTGACGATATGGAAGTTGCTGGGGTATGGGTAGTGCTGAGTAATGACATTCAGAGCATGACTAGTGCATCTGAGTGTTATGAAAGGTGCTGCTCATAGGTTCAGTAGTGCTGCAATAGTACTTTCTGACCCAGTGAGGAAAGCAATGGCAAACTACCTCACTCCTCATTTTGCCTAGTACGCCTCATTTTGGTGCTGCCATTGGTTTTTGGGGTTTCCTTATAACCGCATAACCTTTGGTGGTGCTGTTTGAGGATCCAACCAGCCTGTGGGCTGATGACCTAACAGACATATAGAGGAATCACAATCATATGTTATGTTACCAAAAATTGTAGGGGGAAAATGAAAAGTTGGTAACACAACTACAAGAAGAGTTTAGTTGTAGAAGGCAGAATCAACAATGGAGCCCATTTTCATTATGAGACAGAACAAAGTGTACTGAAATTACCCACAGGCTTTAAACAACAAGATAAATATTATAATATACAAAGTAATGACTGCAACGTTTATCTAACTGCGTCAGTACAGCATGTGTTTTAAATGTACACTCTCATCTCTCACATATTGCTAAAAGGACATGAGAAATGTTTGTATCTTCTCTTATAATTGGGGGCATGGTGAAAAATATCTGTATTCCAGTCAGATGATCCATTTAGCAATGTTCCCAAACTATTGAAAAATTCAAGACTGGATGTGGAAATCGTCAGGAGGATTCAGTTTGGGAGTGTTTTCTATTCTAGTGTATGAAACAAGAATATAGGAGCATATGGAAATGGTGCCACCTTAAGGATAATATCACACTGTATTAAAGTGGTTCATTGGTAGAATATAACAAAATAGAGAATACAGTCCCTTATTGTAATAGCTTGTATAATGTTAAGTAGCATTAGTTGTTTTACATGGCATATAGGTGATTATTATATTTTTTGAAACCGTGGCAGTATTTCCGTTTCTGTGGGGATAATTTTGCCATAGCATCATACCTAAATCTAATGGACACATTCCATACTTCAGTCTTGGGTTATAATTGCCCAGCAATTACTCTACACACTGGTTTTTAAGAGATATAAACATTATATTATTACTATAGGCCTTCACACTCATGAGCAATTGAATTTGGGTTTGTAGCACCACTTTTTGGCTAGATGATAGCAGTAATACGCTGTGATATGGACTTTGCAAGGTAACAGAAGCATTGGGGAGCCATACTGATACATGCACATCCTTTGATAAGCCACAAAGATTGGTCAGAGCAGGATCCAGGGTCCAGTCAGTCACAGTTTGAGAATGATGGGCTGGAACATTTTCTTGCTATAGGTACAGTTTGCATGCAGGGTGCTGGAGGCGAACAGAGGGGGTGGACATGATCTGCCAACAGATTCCTGTAATGTTCACAGAGAGGGACGTTGTCAGTTGTACCAGGGGTTTCATTTCATCTACCACCACCAACCTTAGCTGCACCCTGCTGGCATTGCCTGATTTGGTTGACAACACACTAGTATTTGGCCATTGGCATATACCAAATGGTACCTGGACTCATCCATCCAGGTGACATTTTACTGTGCTACGAGCGTCAAGTGATGGTGTTCCTTTGCTTGTGCCATTTGTCGTGCCTTGTGACAGGTTTTGAGCAGAGGTGCCCTCGTGGGATGCTTGCTTCTATACCCAATGGCGAGGAGATGGTTCTAGATGGAATGGCTGCTTACACATCGTTATTGTCCAGCATTGAATTGACAAGTGATCTGCTGCACTGTGGCCTGTCTATCCGCTTAAAATTACGATCCACTGACAATAGCTATCAACGATCCCTGTCATCATCGCGTTGTACTCCATGACAGTTGACCCTGGCGGCGGTGGTTTTGCCACATCCACATACTCGTGGTACACTCTTGATATGTTGGCCCTTGGAACGCCCAGTGCCATGGACGGATGGAGTGACCTATATGTATGGTGTCTGCAATCTGGCTGCGATCAGATGCACTGAGATCTTATGTCTTACCCATCCCATAGTCAGCTGTTATTCATACACTATTCATGAGGTATATTTTTCGGCTTATGCCGTGTAATTAATTATAAAACACACTCAACGCGTTTCGAAAGGAACCTTGCCTTTCTTCATCAGGAGACAACAGAGAAATGAAACGACGCATAACAGGTTGCTAGGAGAAAGCAACAAAGAACTTGAAATGGTGCCCTAAGATGTAAACGGGACGCCATTTTAGCCCCAGCTAGAGACAACGAATGGCAACAGTAAAACATTACTCTCTAATGGTTCTGATAATAGGTAACCATGATTCACTGAGGTTGTAGCCTGTATCGCGGTTGAAATTATCTGGGTGTTTACGTATTTCAACCGCCTCCCTGATAATTCTTGGGCGATATTGCTTTATACGGGCAAGAACATCCACTTCTTGGAACAAGACATCATGACCAGGTGTTAAGGCATGATCAGCAACGGCTGATTTATCAGGTTGGTTGAGTCTGATACATCTGATATGTTCTTTGATGCGAGTACATACCGTTCTCGAAGTCTGCCCAATATAAACCTTGCCACAAGTACAGGGAACTCTGTAGATACCAGGTTGTTGCAATTTAGGCCAACTATCCTTAGTTGGTCGCAGGAGTTGCCTAATCTTAATTGATGTTCCAAAAACAGTTCGTACATGGTACCTACGTAAGATTTTAGCAATACGATCCGTCGTGTTATGTATGTAAGGTAGGTAAGCAGTTCCTTTTACATCTTTTTCCTTAACAGACGTCCGATTATGTGTCGATTTCAGAACCGTTGAGATCAAAGCTCTGCTGTAACCGTTGCTCTCAAAGGTGGTTCTCAAGGTGTTAATTTCCTCTTATAGAGCTGACACTTCACAAATCCTCCTGGCCCTGGTAGTCAGAGTTGTAAGGATACCATGTTTCTGGGCAGGGTGATGGTGAGAATCTGCGTGGAGATATCTATTGGTGTATGTAGGCTTATGATACACGCTGTGTCCTAAAGATCCATCCGCTTTCCTGGTGACAAGAACATCTAAAAATGGTATTTTAACGTCAGATTCCATTTCCATGGTGAAACAAATGGAAGGGTGCTGGCGATTAAGGTGATCCAGAAAGTGACCAAGATTGTCTTCACCTTCCGTCCATACGACGAACATATCATCCACATATCGCCAGTCTCAACGTGGTGTCTCTGTTTACGAAAGTACTTGTTGATGGTTTTATGTCTCTCATTAATGATATTTTCACTGAAGAGATCGGAAGGCTTTTTTACCACTGCATGACCTCCTCCTACTTTCTATGGAATGGGAAATATTATTAACAGACAGATGGTGTGGCCATGGGAAGTCCTTTCTCTCCTGTTGTGGCTGATTTCTTCATGGAAAACTTTGAAGAGAAAGCTTTGTCGTCGGCACCTTGCAAACCGAAGATCTGGTGGCGATATGAGGATGATACGTTCGTCGTATGGACGGAAGGTGAAGACATTCTTGGTCACTTTCTGGATCACCTTAATCGCCAGCACCCTTCCATTTGTTTCACCATGGAAATGGAATCTGACGGCAAAATACCATTTTTAGATGTTCTTGTTACCAAGAAAGAGGATGGATCTTTAGGACACAGCGTGTATCGTAAGCCTACACACACCAATAGATATCTCCATGCAGATTCTCACCATCACCCTGCCCAGAAACATGGTATCCTTACAACTCTGACTACCAGGGCCAGGAGGATTTGTGAAGTGTCAGCTCTACAAGAGGAAATTAACACCTTGAGAACCACCTTTGAGAGCAACGGTTACAACAGAGCTTTGATCTCAACGGTTCTGAAATCGACACATAATCGGACGTCTATTAAGGGAAAAAGATGTAAAAGGAACTGCTTACCTACCTTACATTATAACACGACGGATCGTATTGCTAAAATCTTACGTAGGTACCATGTACGAATTGTTATTGGAACATCAATTAAGATTAGGCAACGCCTGCGACCAACTAAGGATAGTTGGCCTAAATTGCAACAACCTGGTATCTACAGAGTTCCCTGTACTTGTGGCAAGGTTTATATTGGGCAGACTTCGAGAACGGTATGTACTCGCATCAAAGAACATACCAGATGTATCAGACTCAACCAACCTGATAAATCAGCTGTTGCTGATCATGCCTTAACACCTGGTCATGATATCTTGCTCCAGGAAGTGGATGTTCTTGCCCGTATAAAGCAATATCGCCCAAGAATTATCAGGGAGGCGGTTGAAATACGTAAACACCCAGATAATTTCAACCGCGGTACAAACTACAACCTCAGTGAATCATGGTTACCTATTATCAGAACCATTAGAGAGTAATGTTTTACTGTTACCATTCGTTGTCTCTAGCTGGGGCTAAAATGGCGTCCCATTTACATCTTAGGCACCATTTCAAGTTCCTTGTTGCTTTCTCCTAGCAACCTGTTATGCGTCGTTTCATTTCTCTGTTGTCTCCTTATGAAGAAATGCAAGGTTCGTTTCGAAACGCGTTGAGTGTGTTTTATAATTAATTACACGGCATAAGCCCAAAAATATACCTCATGAATAGTTACACGGGCCGTGAAAGTCTAAATAATAATGTTATTCATACAGCCCATACAACATCTGACATCGTCACTGTTACATGCCATGCCTTCCCAAGTTGCATTCGCCAGGCTGAGCACAGTGTCCACTACGGCAGCCATTTCTGAATCAGTTGCTCGTAAATGTACAATCATTGGTGAAATAAAATTTTCTGCAGTTCTGATTGCATAGACCACAGCAACATTTTTTGCCTTTCCCAGCTGATAGCAGCACATACTTGTTTCTGACCCTTGTGGCCAAACGTTTAGCTAATTTCATTAAAGGCTGAAATCCAGTCCAGACTAGCTGCTTCAGGTTTTCTCTTTATAAAAGCCTAGTCTGGACCAGTCAGTTTTGTATTCCAGTTTAAACTGTGAGGTCTGCCTGCTGTCATTTTTTGATGGATACAGTACTTTTGCATCCATCTCTTGGCACAGGCCAGAGTAAAGTGTAGCTTCCACCAAAGTCCCAGTCAACATCCATGGCTGTGACAATATGGAAGTGCTGGGGTATGGGTAGTGCTGAGTAATGACATTCAGTGCACGACTAGTGCATCTGAGTGTTATGAAAGGTGCTGTTCATAGGGTCAGTCGTGCTGCAATAGTACTTTCTGACCCAGTGAGGAAAGCAATGGCAAACTACCTCACTCCTCATCTTGCCTAGTACGCCTCATTTTGGTGCTGCCATTGGTTTTTGGGGTTTCCTTATAACCGCATAACCTTTGGTGGTGCTATTTGAGGATCCAACCAGCCTCTGGGCTGATGACCTAACAGACAGACTTTGAGGAATCCCATTTGCTTCTGTCAATTCAACTGCCAGATGACGAAGTTTTATGTTGGAAAAGCCATAAAATATATTTGATAAGGAAAACAGATGGTCATAATTTCTTTCTCTTGCTTTTCATATAGGTTTACTCCCTAATACTGGTTTTTCAAACATTCTCTTTGAGCCTATCTCGTTATACCGTTCTTGAAATATTAAACATGTTAAGACACACTTTAACAGAGTAGCTATCATTCACTGCCTCAACAGCTGTTTGTAAATCTTTCACAGTCCATATCACCTTTTCTGCTTTCCTTAGTCTACACTCACTGGCAAAAAAAAGCAAAACACTAAGTATTTCAAATGAAATTTAATGTCTACATGTTTTCAACACATTTCCATTGCCTCAGGCATTACCACCTATAGCTGCAGTTACAGCTGTGATTCAATCAGGCATGCTCAGGATGCAATCTCAAATGTTCTCTTGTGGTATGAGCTTCCATTTTGCCTGAAGCACATGGCCGGGAATCGAACCCGGAACCGCCGGGTGACAGACGGACGCGTTGCCCCCTACACCGTGGGGCTGGACATGTTACCCTGTTAGTACAAGACTAGTTTTGGCTTGAAATGTTACATAACCAACAACTCAAACAACACAAAAGTATAGTATAAGATACAATTGATCATACTTTCATGAAATGTAACCATAATTTGGTGATCACTAATTTAAATTATGCTTATTTGATGTCACAAAAGATGATGATAAAGAGTGATTTTATACTTTTAATTCCTGAGTAGAAACATGCTTGCGTTCAGGAAACGGACATACCGTGCAGAATTTCAGTAGTCATCCACTGGAGATCACGCTTAGTCGTGCACGTGTATGGTGCGTTGTTGTTCGAGTTAAACTGGTGGTGGAATTCCTCCAACCTCCCCTATATGAAAATAGGCTGAATAAGTTATATATATAGCATATACTTTCCTCTAAGAGTACACAGTACTCTCACAGCCTGCACCTGGATCGAACCTCCCACCTTTCGATATCTCCATTGCGGATATTCCACTATAGCAGGTTGACCTCTCAACAAATGCTAACTGCTCACAAGATGTTGATAGGAGAATTGGTACTGCCCATTCAGCATTTGGATGTTTATCCCACCGTGTCTTTGTGAATAAGGACCTTACAATGCATAACAAGATCATGGTTTACCATGCTGTTGTCATATCAACACTGCTTTACGGTTGTGAAATGTGGATCCTCTACCATCAGGATATCAAAAAGCTAGAGCGCTTCCATCTGCAAAAACTTAGATCCATCTTGAAGGTCAAATGGGAGGACCGGGTCACCAACCTTGCAGTTCTTGAGAAAGCACTTGCTATAAGCATTGAGGCTACCATCATTGGCCACCATGGATAGGGCACGTCCATCGCATGAGTGAAACCAGGCTTCCTCGTCAACTTCTGTATGGTGAACTCTGTTCCGGCACAAGACCTCATGGAGCCCCTTTAAGACATTTCAAGGATCAGCTAAAGCATAGTATGAAAAGAGCTGCAATTAACATTCAATCCTGGGATACGCTTGCTGAGAATCATACATTTTGGTGTTACACAGTTTCTACCTCAGTTTTGGTATTTGAAGAGGAATGACGGCGACATGAAGGGAATAAATGACAAGCACGGAAGCTCTGTCAAGCTCAATTCTGCCCTCCCCCAACCATTTCATGTGATCTGTGTGCACGTATGTTTCATGCCAATATTGGGCTACTAACTCATATGAAACATATTCACAAAGTTTTGTGAGTGTGAAAACATAAATTGCTGAAGAATATTGTTTACTCAGATATGAGTTACAGCCAACGACAACTTTCCTGTCTTGACGTATGCTACTGTTTCCTATTACCAATGTGAGTGGTGCAGTTTACTGCTCCTTGTCCTACTATTACTAAGATAGCAGGTTCGATCTCACCTGAGGTTGGTAGCATTTGTTACTCAGATTATTTATATATAATGTACCAGCAGTTACCCGCGGCTCCGATCGCGTGGATTTCGTAATTTGATAAAAGTAATCCTTCCTTGATACTGTATAAAAAGTATAAAAACTCACTGAAAAACTGAGTTTCATTTACCCCAGAAACTCTTTGTAAACAGCGCTTGTGGTATTGCCTTTTGGGGCTAAGATGACCAAGCGACATAGAACTGTACATGTGAGAAAAAGTCTTCTCTCAAGTCTTTATTTTTGAAGGAGATTCCAAATACCTATTTCCACATCTGTTACATCTTCAGTTTCTGAGATATAAGAATTCAACCCCTTTATCAGTCCTTCCCCCACCCCAACCCCACCTAAGTGGATTATCCAAAAACAAAAAGTACATGTTTCTTTATTTTTAAAGGAGATTCAAATTACCAATTTTTACATCTGTAACATCTTCAGTTTTTTAGATATAAACATCCTTATAAAAAATTATTCAACCTTTTTTCACTTTTCACCCTCGGTAAGTGCCTTTTCCGAAAACAAAAAAAACGTGTTCCTGTATTTTTAAAGGACTTTCCAAGACCAATTTTCATGTGTGTAACATGTTAAGTTTTTTACATATACTGTAGATATACTGGTACTTATTTTAAAATTCAGCCGATTTTCAGTTCTTTTCAGCCCCTTAAGTGGATTTTCTGAAAAGAACAAAATACGTGCTTCTTTATTTTTAAAGGATATTCAAAATACCAGAGCCTCCGTGGCTCAGACGGCAGCGCATCGGCCTCTCACCGCTGGATACTGTGGTTCAAATCCCGGTCACTCCATGTGAGATTTGTGCTGGATAAAGCAGAGGCGGGACAGGTTTTTTTCCGGGTACTCCTGTTTTTCCTGTCATCTTTCATTCCAGCAACACTCTCCATTCTCATTTCATCGCCTCTATCAGTCATTACTAAATCACTTTGGGAGTGGCGACCCCATCGTACTAATAGCCTATATATGATTCATCCATTACATCCCTGACGCGGTCAATGACTGGAAAACAGGTTGTAGGTTTTCATTTTCAATCAAAATACCAAGTTTCACGTCCTTAACATCTTCAGTTTTTGAGATATAAGCATCCTCATAAAAATAATTGAACATTTTCTTCAGTTCTTTCACACCATCCCCCCTTAATTGGACTTTCTGTAAACAAAAAATATGTGTTTCTTTATTTTTAAAGGAGATTCAAAATACCAACTTTCATGTCTGTACATTTTCTGTTTTTGAGATATAAGTATCCTCTTAAACAGAATTCAACTCCTTCTTTATCTATTTTCACACACCCCCCCAGTCGATTTTCCGAAAACAAATAAATACATGTTTATTTTTAAAGGAGATTCCAAATACCGATTTTTAACGTCTGTAACATCTTTAGCTTTTATAAATATAAGTATCCTCATACAAATAATTCAACTAATTTTTCAATTTTTTCACCCTCTAGTGAATTTTTTGAAAACAAAAGAAGACATGTTTCTTTATTTTTAAAGGGGATTCCAAATACCAATTTTCACGTCTTTAACATCTTTAGTTTTTGAAATGTAGCCTATCCTCATACAAAGAATTCAACTAATTTTTAATTCATTCACCCCTCCCCCCCCCCTTTAAGTGGATCTTCCAAAAACAAAAGAATACATGTTTCTTTACTTTGAAAGAAGATTCCAAATTCAACTTTTCATATTTATAAAATCTTCATTTTTTGAGATATAAGTATCCTCATAAGAAGGAATTAAACTCCCTTTTCTCCCCATTCCCCTTAAGTTGATTCCCCCCCCCCCCCCCCCCGAAAAAAAAAAGAAGGCGTGTTTCTTTATGTTTAAAGGAGATTCCAAGTACCAATTTTCACATCTGTAACCTTCAACTTTTGAGAAATAAGTATCCCCATAAAAATAATTAACTTTTTTTCACTTCCTTTCACCCCTTCCCCCCCTTAAGTAAACTTTTCGAAAATAAAAATACGTGTTTATTAATAAATGAGCTACCAAATACCGATTGTAATGACATTAACATCTTAAGTTTTTGAGATATAATATGTTTCCTCATGAAAGGAATTCAACTCCTTTTCACCCCCAACCCCCAAGTTGATTTTCCCCCCAAAATGTGTGTTTGTTTATTTTTAGAGGATATGCTAAATACCAATTTTCACGTCTGTAACAACTTTATTTTTTATCAGATAAAAGTATCCTCATACAAATAATTCAATTAAGTTTTCAATTCTTTCACCCCCCCCCCCCCTTAAATGGATTTTCTGAAATCAAAGGAATACGCATATCTTTACTTTTAAAGGATAATCCACATACCAATTTTCACGTCTGCAACATCTTTGGTTTTTGAGATGTAAGTATCATCATACAAATAAATAAACTAATTTTTCAATTATTTCATTCCCCCCCCCCCTCCCCAAAGGATTTTCCGAAAACCAAAATATAGCCTAAATATTTCTTTACCGAGCTCGATAGCTGCAGTCGCTTAAGTGCGGCCAGTATCCAGTATTCGGGAGATAGGTGGTTCGAACCCCACTGTCGGCAGCCCTGAAGATGGTTTTCCGTGGTTTCCCATTTTCACACCAGGCAAATGCTGGGGCTGTACCTTAATTAAGGCCACGGCCGCTTCCTTCCCAGTCCTAGCCCTTTCCTGTCCCATCGTCGCCATAAGATCTATCTGTGTCAGTGCGACGTAAAGCCAATAGCAAAAAAAAAAAAATTTCTTTACTTTTAAAGGAGATTCCAAATACCAATTTTCAAGTCTGTAATATCTTCAGTTTTTTAGATATCAGTATCCTGATAAAAATAATTCAACCCTCTTTTCAGTCCTTTTTACCCCCACCCAAGTGGTTTTTCCAAAAACCAAAATATGCATGTTTCTTTCTTTTCCATGGAGATTAAAAGTATCAGGTTTTGCTCCTGTAACATGTTAAGTTTTTGAGATACTGTATATATGTTCATTTAAAAAATTTACCCCCTTTAACACTTGCCCTTAAGTGGATTTTCAGAAAGCAAATTATGCGTGTTCCTTCACTTTTACAGGAGATTCCAAATACCAAATTTCGCATCTTTAAACTGTTCAGTTTTTGAGATATAGATACACTCATTTTAAAAATTCACCCCCATTTTCACCCCCTTTGGGACGGAATATCTAAAAATCCTCCCTTAGTGAGCACCTACATTATAATATGATTGTATCTCCAAAATTTCATTTCTTTATGTCCAATAGTTTTGGCTTGGCAATGATGAATTAGTCAGGACAAGTTATTTTATATTTATAAATTAGGGGAGATTAGGTCATGAAAAGGAACATGTAATGGGATAAAAAAACTATGACCAATGTGGGGAGTGGGAGTAATAGAAAGATGAGACAAGGACTAATGACACAAGGACATAGATGGATAAGGACTGTCTCCAAATCTTCAAATAGATAATCTCTCTCCTGATCAATCTCAGTTCTTGTACATCAATTTTTTTTCTCATCCTGTGGCACGCTCATTCTTTTCCGCAGCTTCATTAGGAGGATAGGCATCAACACTCATTTAAGGGCTCTTTGACAGATCTTCAGTCTTGATACGGGAAGTGTAGGATAAAACAGGGAGCACATTGTATCCGTCTTGCTCGGTTCAGTTCAATTTGGTTTCCCTCGTATCTGTTCGCATCAGTTAGTTGCTGCACATATCTTCCTTCTCTTTCAGAAGCAGTCAATGAAGCTGGCTTAGAATAGCGTGCGTAACAATTTTGAGCTCTTTGTCCCAAAACAGAGAAATTATAGCCTGCAAAGAAGAGAGAAAAGAAAGAAGATTTTGGATACATTAAATAATTTTAAAAAGGAAACAGTGTGGTGAATATTATCTTCACTTTCCAGACTTGCTATGTGATGAGGACAATTTCTTTAAATATTTCGGAATGCCAAGCTCCAAGTTTTTGAGTTGCTAAGTGTTCTACACTTCCATGCAAAAGAATCAAATTTCAGAAAAACAGTATCACCTGGTGAACGGCTAGCCGTTACAGTAAAGTAACTAATGATTTCCTTTCATATTTTATTTAACAAGATTAAACATAGATGGTAAAAGTAAGTAGTACCACTGTGGAAGCATTCACATTTTTCAGTTCATATTCTGTCACTAGAGCATTAATTTTAGATTTAAATTCAGTTTACAACAGAAGACTAAAAGATCTAACAGTTTCTTCCACAGCTTCAAAAAACTTTTTCTAGGGAATTCAGGAGATTTCTATCCTCTTTTGCATATTTGACATTTAAAGAATTGTCCAGCACATTGACCACAGAGGTATTTGACTTCTTTCTTTGCATAGAAGCCATGGACGGAGTCGTTGCCTCATTATAACTTCTTGCCGGTTTGCTTGATATCTTGTTCATGATATTAGGATGTCATTTTGTGACTTCAGTCAGCAGTTCTTTGTTGATAGCTCTCATTGAACTCAAATAAAAGACTTCATCAGAGGCTCGCAATGTGGTCTACCTTCTGTCTTCCATCATCTGAGAGCAAGCTCGACTGAACAGGTGGTGGTGGTGGTGGTGGAGAAATGCTGAAGCATTCGGAACTGAAGCACTGGGCGGCTGGGCATTTGGTTACATATTAACAAAATATCCAAAGTCAACTGAACAGAAGGAAATGGAAGCAGTGTTCTCCCTGTTTAAGAAGAAAGCCAGATAAGGACAGGAAAAAGGAAGAAACATAATAAAGATGAATACATTTAGTAAAAGATGAGGAACGCAGCACAAACACGAGAAGGAGAAAATGATCCCAATGGGCCAGTATAAGTAATGGAAAAGAACAAACGACTGACAAGTCAAGTTATATCAAGAGGGATAGGAACATGAAAAGGAACTCATTAATAGGATGATCACACCAAGTGAGTTGGCTGTGCAGTACAGACCGTGTAGCTCTGTTAGCTTGCATTTGGGATGTGGTGGATTCAAGACCCACTATCAGCAGGCAAATGGTGTGGTTTTACCTTAATAAGCCATGGTTGCTTCCTTCCTATTCTTTGCCCTTTTGTATCTAATTGCCACAAGAAAAACCTGTCCAAATTGGAGCAATGTTTATATATCCAGCTGAACCCATAGCCTCCTGTGAGATTGAGTTGTTGCCAGTGATGGGAAGAGTACAAGATAAGAGTAATTGCTTTCGATTACAGTTACCTGAGAAATATTTTACTCAATTATGATTACAAATTACTTTCTTCAGCAAGTAATCAGTAAAATTACTTTACAGAATGCTAGTCTTAAGGAATTTTTTTTTTTTTTTTTTTTACAATTTGCTTGACGTCGCACCGAAACATATAGGTCTAATACCAATGTAAATGGTCCATTATTGGACATTATACATTTTCCAGCTATCTCATTCCTGGTTGCCAGCGTTAGGCCCCCGTGTGCTAGGCTGGGCTCATTAGTTGGTAGCACACCTACCAAGATGCATGGCTAGTGCATACCGTGGAGGCCACTGCGTAGGCTAATTGTAGCCACCGGCAGTGCCTGTGCACTATGAGAGACTTTGTCTCACTACCAAAAATTGATGCCTGCTTGGCCATCGGATGATATAGATGTTGATTCCCATAGGGAATCTGAAATATTTGTTCCGAATGAGTAAATTTATAATACCAGTACAAATGGTCTGTTATTGGAGATTATACATTTTCCAGCTAACTCATACCTGGTTGCCAGTGTTTCGCCCCTCGTGTACTAGGCTGGGCTCATCAGTTGGTACCTAGCACACCTACCAAGACGCATGGCTAGTGCATACCGTGGAGGCCACAATTAGCCTAGGTACCAACTGATGAGCCCAGCCTAGCACACGGGGGCGTAACGCTGGCAACCAGGAATGAGTTAGCTGGAAAATTTATAATGTCCAATAATGGACCATTTATATTGATATTATAAATTTACTCATTCGGGACAAATATTTCAGATTCGCTATGGGAATCAACATCTATATCATCTGATGGCCAAGCAGGCATCAATTTTTGGTAGTGAGACAAAGTCTCTCATAGTGCATTGGCACTGCCGGCGGCTTCAAGGAGCCTACGCAGTGGCCTCCACGGTATGCACTAGCCATGCATCTTGGTAGGAGTGCTACCAACTGATGAGCCCAGCCTAGCACACGGGGGCCTAACGCTGGCAACCAGGAATGAGATAGCTGGAAAATTTACAATGTCCAGTAATGGACCATTTATATTGGTATTATAAATTTACTCATTCGGGACAAATATTTCAGATTCCCTATGGGAATCAACATCTATATCGTAGGGAGGACATATTCGCAATACCACGTTCAGGAAAATGGAGTCCCACAGGGATCGGTTCTTAGTGTCACTCTGTTCGCGATTGCCATAAACTGTATTGTCGCTGCTGCTGGTTCAGCGGTAATACCGTTGCTATATGTGGGCGATTTTGCTCTGCACTATAGCTCGCGTAGTATGGCAGTCGCAGAGCGACAATTACAGCAAGCTATTAGGGGAGTGGAGCAGTGGACCTTAGAACATGGCTTTCGGTTTTCTATCTTAAAGACCTCTGTTGTCCACTTTTGTTGTCAATGTACTCTTCACCCATCTCCTGAACTTTTTCTAGGGAATGTCACTCTTCCCATAGTTGACACCGATTTCTTGGGCTCCTTTTTGATAGTAAATTATCGTGGGAGCCACACGTGCGGGAGCTAAAAGTGCAATGCACCAAGAGGCTTAATCTCTTGAAGTTTCCTAGCAGCACTAATTGGGGAGCTGACCGTGCGGTGCTCCTACAATTCTATAGGGCATGCATTTTATTCAGGTTAGACTACGGCATTGCAGCATATGGCTCAGCAAGACCAAGCGTCCTTGCGAAGCTGAATAGCATCCAACACGGTGGGGTTAGTATGGCAACGGGAGCTTTTCGTACAAGCCCCCTAGGTAGCCTGCTCGCTGAACCTTTACACTTAAGGCGCCAGCAGCTCCTTTTGTCGTATGCTGCAAATTTGCGATAGATGCCACTCCACCCAAGCTATGCTTGCGTATTCAACAATAGACACTGTCTACTGTATGCTACTTGTCCTCGAGCAACGCGGCCGGTTGACATACGCTTGGATAGCAGTTACAGATTGTTTCATGTACCTTCGGTTCCTTGCCTTGTCATTGGTACCCCTGTGGGTGGTACGATGACCTGAAATAATTCTGGATCTGCACACTGGCCCGAAGGAAAACACGGACCCTTCGATTTATCGGTGGCTCTTCCTGTCCATTTTTGACCGATATCCAGGTTCAGTCGTCGTCTACACGGATGGTTCAAGGACAGATACGAAGGTGGGCCATGCGTTCGTTGTCGACAATGATAGGTTTCTTTTTGCTCTCCTGGAAACCTGTAGTGTGTACACAGCAGAGCTCTATGCTATCTGTGAAGCTCTGCGGTATGCACTCTCCGATGAACGCCGACACTTTCTTCTGTGTACTGACTCCTTGAGTTCACTACAGTCTGTTGATACTTGTTTCCCTCGACACCCTCTGGTGCAGCGGGTCCAGGACCTGCTGGCCGGGTGTTCGGATGCCGGCACCAGAATCACGTTTATGTGGCTCCCAAGCCACATGGGTGTAGAGGGAAATGAATTAGCAGATAAGGCTGCCAAGGAGGCAGTTACACTGTCCCCGTTGCCTTACAAGGTTCCAGTAAGTGATATTCGCACTCGGCTGAGACATCTGGTTATGTCCCATTGGGAGATGGAGTGGCAGGCCATTCCACTTCCAAATAAGCTGAGAGCGATAAAAGGAACAACGAAGGTATGGAGGACTTCCCTTCGGGCTTCTCGGAGGGAAGCAGTGGTATTATATCGTCTTCGGATTGGCCACAGTATCCTGACTCACTCCCATCTATTGAAAGGAGAACCCCCTCCAGTGTGTACTTGCGGCGATCATCTTACTGTGGTACACATCCTTACGGAGTGTGTGGACCTGGTCGATCTGTGCCGTAGTCTTAACCCCCCGAATACAATCTCCCTGATCTTGCGAGATGACGAGCAGTCAGCAGACCTCGTCATCCGCTTTATGAGGGATAGTGGTCTGTTTTATCGTGTGTAATGATGTCCTTTGTGCTAGTGTATTTGTGTCAATTGCGCTTTTATCCTATTGACTTCATTTTTGTTTGTGTTGCGTATTTTAACACGTTGAGTGCCGAGCCGATTGTAGCACACTATTCCACTGGTGCCAGGCATGTTTTTGAATTGCATTCCGCTGGTGCCAAAGCAATTGTATGCGTTGTAGTCTGTTTATATAATCTTGGTATGTATTTATATGATGTACTAAGTCAATTTTATCTCACCATACCATGGTCATGTGCGACGCCATATGGTGTCACATCAATTTTTAGGAAAGATAAAATATAGCGTGATGCCATATGGTGTCACAGAATTTTTTGACATGGAATGTGCAATACGAATTTCAGATATGGGATATTTATTTGCTAATTCAAATTAACGCAATATTTATGAAAACCTAGTAAAATGCAAAACAAGTACTTATATTACATTACATATTGTTGTGAACAGTTTTCTGATAACTCTAAACAATGAAAATTGCGTCTCGGCACGCCCGAGTTCTTGTTACTCGTTGTAATTTTTCAAACCTTATTGGCATCGTTGTCCAAACATCGTCCTTTGTACACTTGTTTCATGTGCTATTTTCATATTTAAGTCTTGCACATCTGATCGGGAAGTTAAGGGGAATGCGCTAACTATACGCTACCTGGCTGCTAGCGCAGCTCGACGCAGCCCGGTTGGTTCACGTCTGCTGCTTCGCTCCTCCCTACCTCTCCGCCACACCCCGATACTCCCGCAGCACTTCTAATTTTATGACTATTTATTTGTTCAATTTTGGCGTTTAAACTTGCGCTGGGTACATGCAGTTTTCACCTTAGCATTCTACTGCCTCCCACGAATATTCCTACCAAATTTCAACCGAATCCGAGTGTAACACATGTATGTGTTCCCTCGTAAGATTATTACCAATATCTTCCATTTTTTATATTTTTGCACAACTATATAAACTGAGTGATAATACGTACATAAACGGGGAATAAACAATGCCTGGCGCGCTTTCACCTGTGACAATGACCACTGGCCAGTCAGTGGCTTCGGAAGAATACTGTGGCGCCACATGGTGGCATAGAGTAAAAATACATAGCTGGAATAGACCCTGAAGTTCGCCCTTCACGTAGTACCAATTTTACGCGCATAGATGTCACAGCTGATTATCTACGGTGCATCTCCTGAAACTCAATTGTGCCGCCATATGGCGTCACGCCAACTCTGATTTCAAGACCACCGTGACACCATATGGCGGCACGTGGCACCCAACGTGTTAATGTGTTATTTTAATGTCTAACGTAAATTATGTATGTATATATATATCTGTACTACCGAGCAATGCCTTATTCCTTTGTCTCCTGTATTTTCTCTTATTTTATTAGAAAATAAGGCATTGCAAAATACATCCACTGATTGTTTTAATCTCATACTCATTTATCTTCATCACCATTTTTTAAAACTCTAGTCAGTGGATACGTTTTAAAATTTTAACTTCATATATCATGTCATCCATCTCGTTCCATTAGGGGCCGATGACCTTCGATGTTAGGCCCCTTAAAACAACAAGCATCATCATCATCATCATCATCATCATCATCATCATGCCTGTCTGCGGCCTGGTCATACCAGCACTGGAAGTTTGGACTGTTAGATCGGCATCGTAGTACTGTTCGTTAAAAGCGAGAAAAGGTGCGGTTTTTCATTTGAACAAGTATTTTATATGATAACATTGCTTTTAATCCCTACATTCCTACTGATGTTTTTGTAATAGTTAGGAAAACCACAAAGACAGTCTTTCTTAGAATCCCGTTGCGAAGCACGTGTACATCAGCTAGTAATAATAATAATGGTGATGATGATTATTGGAGACATTTCAATTTGACGCCATCTGTCTGTCTGCTCATCAATTTTGATGTTCTCTTTTACTCTAGGCCTACTAGATGGCACACCAAGTAAACCAAAATTCTCTTGGGCGTCTATGGCTGGGATTTAATGAATTTTTTCGGGTAAACACCAAATGTGTTTTACATCTTTTACATGCTGACATCATTGAACATTCAGTGTCAAATGAACTTTTTACTGCCATTCAAAAATCCTACTACCTTACCGGGTTTGAACCCGCTATCTTGGGATCCGGAGGCCGAGACACTACCACTGATCCACAGAGGCAGCTTTTGTTACATTATACATGTCTTTACAGTTCAGTTTGGAATTTACACACACAATTTCCATTTCATTAAACAGTGGAGCATCTTTTTGTGCTTGCTGAGTATTTGTGATCTAAAACTTATTTAACAGAAGCATTGAAACCTGAAATTGTGATTAGCTTCTCCAGTTGTGGTGCATTTTGACATTTTTATGAAGTTGGTTATCATCAAGGGGGAGCATTTGGGAAATGGTCAGGAAGCAGGAAACCATCCTACGAATCCACTAGGTGTAGATATCAGGAAATCTGTTAACTAGATGTTACTGAGAAGAGCTGAAGCTCAGCCTTCCCTTGAAGACAGACTTGAGAAATGTATGTTTGTATCCTGAGTTTTAACTCTTAAGCAAAGTTCTTGTGGATGTAAATGTGGTGTCTAATAATTTGATAAATGGAAGTCTCTTAACTAGCTGAGAATAATAATATAGAAAACTAAGGTATGGTGGTCACTGTTTTATATCTATTTGAAAGGGAAGCGCTTCTTTGTCTTGAATCTGTGCAATTAATTTTACTCTCAGAAAACAGGTCCTCTTTTAATGTAATTTTTCAGTAATTTAGCTCAGTGGCTTTGCTGATGGCTTTCCATCTGGACTACCAAAGTTCATATTCCACTCAAACTCTGGTTGGAATTTCCATCTAAAAAAACAAAATGAGGCATCCAGCCTTAAACCAAAACCGAAATGACTGAGTAAGTACATATACAGCCTGCGTGGTGCGGGGCAGGTAGCTGTAAGGTTGCGTTTGGGAGTTTGTGGGTTTGAATCCCACCATTTATAGCCCTAAAGATTATTTCCATGGTTCTCAGGAAGTGCTTGGGCTGTATCTTAATTGAAGCCATGGCTGCTTCCTTCCCAGTCCTAGGCCTTTCATGTCTCATGATCACTAAAAACTTTTCTTAGCTAGTGTAACGTTAAACCATTTGGAAGGAAAATGAGCCATAGTGACTCCAGTAAAATATAGAATGAGCTGAAGAAAAGCAGAGTATATTTCCTGTTTGTACTTTGCCTCCTTTCATTTGCATTTTGCTGTAAATTATTATGATATTCATATCCTTTTGTCCCCTTTTAAATCCCATTCCCCTAAATGCATCACATGACCACCACTACATAGCCTAATTCCTGCCATGTGGTGCATGAGCTGGTGCCTGTCCCATCTGTGATCTGTTCAGTATAGATTTCTTATGCTCTATCCAATATCTGGACACTTTATATTTTGAAAATGCATATGAAAGAAATTGCTTTTACTGTACTTGTGGAGTTGATTTTTAGGTCTGCATACCTAGCAGGTAAGAGACAAGCAGATATTATGATTATTTCATTATTTTTTTCATTCTGAACCATTGTTAGTGAAGGTATATGTCATTATATGAAATATTGATAAATTCCTTCATTACTCTAATAATTTGGGATATATTTTATCTCAATATCTCCTGCGCCTGCATGTTGTACCTCTTCTCCTGCATTTGTTGTTCAGTTTCATTTCATTTGATAATGTTCTAATAATTCAGTCTGTAATCTGTTAAACATTTTATCAATAAATTTCTGAAAAATAACCATTTCCTAATAATTCCATATTTTTAATATACTGTACTACTGCTTTTATTCAATATGGAATGGACAGATACCACTACTATTTCTTACTGCTATCCTTCCCAAGTAATAATAATTTCTGGAGTAATTTACGTTAATTTCTTCCAAGAATGGGTGGTGTTGGTGGATGGATAATAATTTTATTTTTAATTGCTTTCTTTCATTAACATAGTTTATTTTCTTTTCCAGATTTTGGGTCGCTATGGAGTAATCCTGGCATGTCGTACTCATTCTTGGACAACGTCACTGTGAGCTTTAGCAACAACCGGTTTGGAGGAAGGAAGTCATCTTTTTCTGGGTTGGAAAAGGATGGCTTTCAGTGTGAACATTGTAATAAAATTTATACCATGAAAAGTAATCTAATGAGACATCAGAGACTGGAGTGTGGGAAAGAACCTATTTTTCAATGTCCTGTTTGCCCACATCGTTCTAAACGGAAAGGAAATCTCTTGCTTCATATCAAAACTCGGCATCAGCGATTTATGAACAGTATTAAAAGACAATAAACCTTCCAGAAAAGTTTTCATTCACAAAATAGGTCGAATTTAAATTATCATTGTCATGAAAGTTATTCCATAGTTGGGGTAAAGCTGACTAATGGATTTGTCTTTTATTTAATGAAGACATGCTATGTAAATACAATTGTATTTAGAGAAATTTACTGTAAGGTTTCTTTTATATCCTTTAAATCTCTCTCCCTTACCAACCACACCTAGTCTTCATACCTATTTATTTCTGTCCCCTTTGTGTATTCTTTGCTCATTATGTTCATTCTCTTTGTTCCTGGAATATTTACTAATTTGTCTTCTTTTTTTTTTTAGCCCACTGTGATGCTAAATGTAGGCGTATAACGTCATATTTTATCCCTGTGTTTGTAGTTCTTGTTTTTGTCTTCCTAAATTTGCATTGGCTACTAAATTAAACTTCATTGTGACTTAGCTGTATACCCTTGTACTTAAAAATAATGTATTGTTTAGACTTTACCAGTGAAATTTATAGGTCACACATGTATTTTTACCATTGTTCTTCTCCTGGCCATGCTTCAGCCACTCAGTGAACAAAGGTGATCATTTTCATGTTAACCGGCACTTGAATTGCTCCTTCAGATTTCCTTGAGGACATGACATCTTGTTTGATGATGTTTATGAGGTAAAATCCTTCAGAATGTCACATCACTTGAGCAAAGTGTTCAAGCTTTTTCAAGACTTTTCTTTCATCAGATTTCACTGATGAAAAAGAAAGATCGATACACCCTTCAGTATTCAGTTTGCAAGCTTTGACGAGCAAAGTAGGTGCCTGTATGATCCCTTGGTGTGACATGTCCCTTTATGCTTTTTATTTTCTGTAAAGTCTTATGTTTATCCTTAGTGCTTGTGCCATGTGCAGTTCAGTCCCTCTGTCCACTACGTTTCTTCTCCTCATCCATGTACAGTATGTGGCAAAAGTAATAGTACATACTGAAATTACAGACATGCTCTGAACATCAAACAATATTGAACGTTGTCAGAAATCTGCCACTGCAACAATAATGGATGCAGCAAGATGGAGCTACAGTCCACATTGCAAGGGGTCACTTAACCTTCTGAAACATTTGGAGATAACTCAATTTCCTATACCCTTTCTACTCCTTGGATATCATATTCCCAGGTACCTACATATGGGGCATGCTAAAAGAATCCGTTTTCCAGTCAGCTAACCCACCTAAGGATGTTCGTGAATTATGAGAGAAGTTACAGTTATTATTTGTGCCCTTGCAGCAGCCTGTGTTCATCGACATGTTCGACAATCTACAGTATCGTTATGAACAATGCGTGAGACATGACGGTGCACATTTTGAGCTCATAATGTACCAACACAGTTACTTCCATCCCTTTAGTGTATTCTTTGTTCCTGGAATCTTTATCTATCTTTTTGTAGCCCACCATCATGAGAAAAGCAGGCAAACAACATTATCTTTTATCCTTATGTATGTGTTCTAGGTGAAAGTTCCCCAGGGGGATCACTGTAAGTACCTCGTTATTAGGGTGATCACATAAGCAGGATTGTAAATAAAGGCTACAGATCTCTTCACATGGTTATGAGGGTATTTAGGAGTTGTAGTGAGGATGTAAAGACAGGTCTGTGGTAAGACCCCAATTAGAGGATGTTCCAGTGTATGGGATTCTCACCAGGATTAACTTACTTGATTTGAGAACTGGTAAAAATCCAAAGAAAAGCAGCTTGATTTGTTCTGGGTGATTTCTGACAAAAGAGTAGCATGTTACAATTGACAAATTTCAAAAATAAAATAAAGTTCTTAATTAAAATTAAAAGAGTAGCATTGCAAAACTGTTTCAAAGTTTCAGCTGTTCAACTGAGTGGTATGTTCCAAGCTGTCATTGGAATTCAAGAGGACAAACTGGGGCAAATATTTCTTTATAGGAGTTCCGGATTAGAATAATTTATCAAGAGAGATGTTTAGTAATATTTTAAATTTTAGAATTGGCTTTACTTCGCACCGACACAAATAGGCCAAGGTCTTATGGTGGCGATGGGATAGGAAAGGCCTAGGGATGGGAAGAGTGGCCTTAATTAAGGTACAACACCAGCATTTGTCTGGTAATGGGAAACCACAGAAAACCATCTTCAGGGCTGCCGACAGTGGGGATCGAACTTGCCATCTCCTGAATGCAAGCTCACAAATGTGCATCCTTAACCGCATGACAAACTTACCCGGTCGATAAATTTCTAAATTCTTTGAAATTATTTAAGAAAAGAGTCGGTAAACAACTGACTGGGAAACTGCCACTTGGGCGGCTACCCCAAACGCAGATCATTGGTGTTTAATGATATGTGTTGTCATCACATTGAATGTTATAATGATGTATCTCGATGATCAGACCATGTTTGTAATTTCACTACTGTTTGTTTAGCGGCATGCTGTATAATATATTCTCCAGCCCAATGTTCTAAACTATCATATAATGCTTTGCATCACCTACTTAAGAGGCTACCTAACTGATGGAGTAAAGGTGCACTTGGTTCACTTGGAAGGATGTGGGAAAAAAGGAAAAAAAGAAAATTTATGACTTTCACTTCTGGTAAGCCATATGGTTCTAGCGGTTCGCTCAGCCTGCACCAAAAATGAATGCCAAGTTAATTCCTTGGTGCATTGGTAAACAGGCATAAAGCTGACCACTCGAGTCTACTTAATGCCATGGTTAAAAATAACGAAACACTTTGCCTTGTTCTCAACGAAGGTCCCTTATGGCCTGATGGCTTTGCATAACAAGTTACCTCCTGGCAAATATTTATTCCAGAAATCATTTTCACTGCATTGTGCACTATGTATCTATAAACTAGTAGACCTTAGTCAGAAATGGTGGATTTAAACCCTACAGTCAACAGGCCTGATGAGGATTTTTGTGGTTTCCTATTTTTCAGAAGGCAAATGCTTACCTTAATTAAGGTGATGGCCCCTACCTTTTGCAGTCCTAACTCTCTGTTATCGTAGTAACACCGAAAACTTCTCCAAGTTAGTACAATGGTGGGAACAACAAAATAACTATTTTGGAAAAATGTCTGTATTTCAGCTTTCAGAGAGTTTTACAGTTTACAAGAGGGCTTTTTTTTTTTTTTTTTTTTTTTTTTTTTTAAGTAATAGAATTCAAATGGCCATTTATCATGCAGAGTTTGTGTAAGACTAGTTCTTTCCAGTAAGAAAAAATAGCTGTCACTCTGTATGGGAATGTGATGTTCTTAAACTGAATTCTAATTATAATGAAGCTGCTTCTGAAGTTCTTGTAGCATAACATGAAATTTAGTTCAGGTACTGCGTTCCTTAAAGATCTTCCTTGTGCTGTCTTTTAGTGATCTTTTCATGAATCCAAGAACGTTTCCAGCAGGCAACGGGGCAGAGAGAGAGAGAGAGAGAGACATGCACGCATACACACACCCATCCTCCAACTTTCTGCCTTTGTTTTAGTGGCATTTTGCATACTTCAGAAACATCTAAATTGGCTACCTTCAGTATCAATTTACAAAAACATAATGCCAAGCCAAAACATGGTAGACTGGAATTAACTGGCCATCCCGTCAGATAATTAGTTCTTGAAGTATGCCTGAATGTACACTGACTTAGCAAATGTCATGGGATAGTCACCTAATAGCGTGTGGGGCCTCCTCTGGCCCTGCGAACTGCAGTGAGACGCCATGGAAGTGAGTCGACAAGTCCCTGGTAGTCCTCTGAACGCAGCTGACACCAAATCGTTTGCAGAGCGGCTACCAATGCTGGTCTGTTCGTGGGTGCAGGATCCATGGCACGGAGCCTGCTTTCCAGGACATCCCAGATATGCTCGATAGGGTTCATTTTGGGGCTCCGCTGCATGTTCCTGGAACCATTCCCGGGCGACGTGGGAGCGATGTGGCGGCGCGTTATCATCTTGAAACACCGCAGAACCGTCTGGGTGCTGGAAGGCGAAAAATGGGTGGGGATGGTCTCCGAGCAGCTCAACATACCGCGTACCATTCGAAGTCTCTTCCAGAACTGTTGTATGTCCGGCGCTCCCTTCTCGATCCGCCAGCCAGCTGCACGCGCGCCTGTGTATCATTCTGCTAGCTTCGACGCGCAGCCCTCAGTGCGCGTGCCTGACCATCGAGTGTACTATAAATAGGAGCTCCCTGTCTGCTCACTTGCCCACTTGCCCCGGTGTCCAGCTCCAGAATACACCCTACGTCGAGCACGGAGGCTACTCCTCTTGAAAATGTGCTTCGACCAGGTGGACTGAATTTCTGGCAGTACGAGGTTTCACCTCTGGTCACCGCTCCCTTACCTGTTTCCGCTGCCTATGTTCCGTAATTCTTTTACAAGCCATTTTCATTCCCTAACTTATGCAAGCTCCCTTAGTTTCGCTAGGTGGAATTTCTTCAATCAATTGAACTTGCTTTTTAGGAATTCAGGCACTTCCACAAACAAGGACTCTCATGAACATTTATGTTAGTGTGCCAGATAGTTCTCGACTATCAACGTGTCAATTCACAAGACTATCTTTTCGAGATAGAAGTGTATATAAAGACTGCAAACCTGTACATATTGTATAAAGACAGACTTTTCTCAAGATTCAATATTCCTTTTTGCTTCAAAATAAATTTCAGTTATTTGTGTAAATATCATAAAGTGAAGCAATAAAAGTTGTGTTTTGTAAACTTCAACCTTGGTTACAACACAACAACTAGGAGGCCCATTCCATACCAGGAGAATGCACCCCAGACCATAACAGAGACACCAGCGCCCTAGACCACACCTTCGAGGCAGGCGGGATCCATCGCTCCATGTGGTCTGCGCCATACATGGTGCCTTCCATTGGCATGGTGCAGTTGAAATCGTGATTCGTCCGACCATATCACGTTACGCCGTTGTTCCAGTGTCTATCCCTGGTGACTGGCAGCAAATGCGCGTCGTTGTGCCCGATGACGTTGGGTTAACAGTGGCAGCCATGTGCGGTGCCGGCTCCCATACCCCACAGAACCCATGTTCCTACGGATTGTCCGCTGGGAGACATGTCTAGCACGGCCTGTGTTGAATTGAGCTGTGATTTGTTGCACGGTTCGTCTGTCACTATTGACAATCCGTCTCAGATATCGCTGGTCACGGTCATTGAGGGTGACTGGACGGCCGGTCGTTCGTCCGTTGTGGATGGTGACACCCGCATTCAACCATTCACGATATACCCTGGACACGGTTGGTCGTGTGAAGCCGAATTCCCGCACCACTTCCAAAATCGCACTTCCCATCCGGCGGGCACCGACCACTATACCCCGTTCGAACGGTGTCGTCTCACGACGACGTTCCATGTTACACCTGTCGCATGCACAGCCACTGCTTACAAGGTCTCCTATACAACTGCCGCTGGCACAGGGGGTGTGTGGTGCACAGACAACACACCTGCGCATCAGCGTTCCGCTATCCCATGACATTTGCTCAGTCAGTGTACATGAACTCTATATACTCTTAGGCCTTTTATTTTTTTCTGATTTTGAAAAATGTATCAATAACTAAAACATCATCCATCTTCATGGCTAAATGGTTAGAATGCTGGTCTTTGGTCCAAAGTATCTCGGGTTTGACTGCCGGCCGGGCTGGGGATTTTAACCTTCATTTGTAATTCCTATGGTTGGGGGGCTGAGTGTGTGTGCTATCTTCAACATTAGAATTCATCGTAGGTAGGGCCCCATCCTCACAGACGTAAAGGTCACCTCTCAGGCATCAACTCGAAAGACCTGCATCAGGCCTTTTGGGAGTCTGCACACCATCATCATCATCATCATCATCATCATCATCATCATCTTAAAATATCAACATTTGTGGTATTGCATTTTTCATGATTTACAAATTTAATATAATTCATACCTCACAAAGAGATTTTTGTGATATCAGTTTGTGAAAAGGTATACTTGATAATTTACCTGTTCAGCGGAGACTTTTCATGCAACTCTGAAATGTTCCTTGTAATTAATACAAGTCAGTACTTTTCTTTAGTGCTGATATCATGTAACTCTGTAACTGATGAGTACCAAATGAAGGTCAAATAAAAGAGAACAATTTACATGTGAATTCATTTTATCCCTTAGTCCTCATGATGAGTTTTTTACTTCCAGTGTTTGTTTATTTTTGACCCAGTCCTAATCATAAACCAACAGACTGACACTCATGATTCAGACATGATTTTCTTTATCCTCGCTAGCTTTTCAGTTTAGTTTTTCCTGACTAAATATATTTTTCTTCTAGTTACAGTTTATCTGGTACCAGTATAAACTCCACTTATCCAAGGCTGAGAATGCCTCGTATAGCAAAAAACTCAGATAAGATGGAGCTTGTAGCAAATCATGGTTCTAGCTTAATAATGAAAACATTGATTCTATTCATGTAATGCAAATATTTAATTAATTCAACTTGTCTTATAAAAATGGAAATTTTCTGTACAAAACTTAACAAGTAGACCCTAATAACCCTTTTAAAATCAAGTTAAACTTTCATTGGAGAAAAAAAAAACACAGTATTGTTTGTTGTTTGAGCTTGTTTATCGTTCTTGCTTGTTGCTATGTTGTGTCACTGTCACAACCAAAGCAGATTGTGAACTCCTCTTGTTGTTTTAATGTTGGCCATGGCTGTTTCAGTCACATGTAGGCCATCTTTGTGAGAAATGCATCCAACGCCTTCGTTATCACTTTCGTTACGGTATTCCGAACATGAAACTTCTATTGCTATTGCCTGTTAGTTCCCGCACCTCATCTCTGTACAACTAGCCCATGATGTCTTCTTGGTTTGCAGGCTCATTAACAGAAAGCTGTTTGTTAGAGGCACAAGTTCGTTAATTTCATTTTAGAGTCATAATCTACAAAGTAGACTGTTAGAAATTTTATTGTTAATTTAATGAATTATATTGATGAAACGAATGGTTATACTGTAGTTACATTTGTTCCTCTCCACCATGTATTGGAATTTTCTTAGCTTTCTTGAGGAGATAAGGACATTGAATTTCAAAAAGTGGGAATTGAAAGAAGCAATTTTGTTAATTTTGTGTAGCTGCAGGGTACTTGATCAAATCTTTCTTCTAATTTGTAGTTACATGACCATAAATATTGAAATAGTGCTTATTCTTCACAAAATATGTCTAAACCCTTCTTTGTATGTGTTGCTTTTATTAAGATTGCAGAACAAATAGAAGTAGGAAACCAAATATTCATTTCCAGGCCCTTTGAAAATGTTTACTTTTCATGTACTGTGAACATACAACTTTGGAAACGTGGAATTCCCATTGACAGAACAAAGCAAGTAATATTTTGTTAAATTTTACTTTTCTCAACCACAAGAGAATAATTTAAAAATAGAGCTTAAATGCCGTTCACTTGTGCTGTATACAAGCTAAGCAGTGTCTGTGTCCAAAGTTGTATATGGATTGCTCCCTGATCCCTTATTATGCTAATCATGTCTTACATAATCTCACCTATTATGATAGTCTTCTCCTATATGTACTTTTTTTCCTTGTGTTCTCATTCATTGCTTTACAGTCAGTGACAGTATAGCATACAAATCAAGAAACCACTTAATTTTTGTTTTTCTTTTATCTAGCTTTACAGGAGGATGTTTAAAGACTTCATAAAAAAAATATAAATGCCTAACTACACAACTACAGTAGGCATGCCCAGTAGCCATTTAGTCAGTCCTATACCACACTTATACACGGTAACTGTCTGTGTTTGGCTCACATGTGGCTACTGGGTGGGCCAATATTCGTGTGGAATTTGATGATCCCATATATCCTATAAGTGATTCAAACCATCAGTTAGACGTGTACAAAGTGCAAAATTTAGGTACAATCCAGAAATAGAGTCAAATTTAACGTATAAGGGATAGAGATACGACAAAAAGTCATAGGACCAAAGTTGTAGATCACTCTAAATTGAATTGAGATTGTGCCATCCGTTTTGTGATAGGACTTAACCGTGTAGCCACCAAATACCTCGAAAGGAAGGTCTGCACGGTCATTAAAATTGCCTCCATATTTTGATATTTTTCAGGAGTAAAAATAAAAATTTTAAACATCTTGTAATTTTTCCATCGTTTACAGGTTAAAAGCTATAATCTTGCTAAATTTAAATTTTCTAGCTCGTCTGGTAGATTGTGCCGCCATCTTGATATGGGAAAGGAGTTAAAAAATTAGGACTTTCAGGAAACTTTTAAGCCCATGAAAGCTATAAATATATCCGAATGCGTTCTTGTGCAAATTTGTAACTCTCAGCGTGTCCCCCTCAGAGATTTTTGAGAATTTTCAATTTTTCTGGGGATCCTGAAGTCATCAGCTTGTCTGGTACCAAGTTTTAAGTTTCTAAGATGCCTGGAAGTGTCTCATTAATTCACGTCATGTTTTCATTTTTATACCTTAATTTATAAATACACACACACACACAGTATATATAGATCGCTCCAAACTGACTTCCATCTATTAATATGGATTATATTTCACCCCCTTCCCTACTGGTTCTAGGGGCATCTTACTTCCAAAGAATATTTTCCAGGTAGTAAATCATACTTGTAAAAATTTTGGTTGGTAGCCACGCTGGAACATACATACTATACGTCCATTATTTCGATCATTTTGGACAATTTATTTTTTCACCCTTTGTCACCCTCTATGTCAAAGGGGGCTGAACTTGGACTTTAAAAAATCCGGAATGTTACTATTCATCTCAGCGACCCAGAAAACTATGGATTCGACACTATTTTTGATTATTTTTATATCTCAATCCCCCTCATCCCACACTCAAAAGGGAGCTGAACTTTGACTTTTAAAAAATCGGGAGTGTCACTATTCATCTCAGTGACCACAAAAACTGTTGATTCGACACTATTTTTGATTATTAATATTAACCCCCTAAGGGTGCTACGGATGGCTTACCCCCACAGTGCTCGTTTCCAGATAGTAAGTCATAAGTGTACCAAGTTCGGTTGAAATTGCTCCAGTGGTTTAGGAGGAGATGCGTCATTTATACACACACCCACACACATACATCCATTTTTATATATAGTATGATTATATCAGCATTGCTGTATATATTTTGTGCTACGTGGCAATGTGTTCGAGTTTGTAATATCCTAGTAGGTCAGTTCCCTTATCATCTACTCACGACCATTGTATATTAATATAATTGTTTCGGCAGAAAAATGAAACTATAAGAGAATACGAGCACATGAAGGTAAATTTCTTTTTGTTTGGTTTGATGCAACTAGATGACAAAGTAGAAAATGTTTCTGGTAGAATTACCGTATAATTGAAAGGTAGAATATATTTAAAAAATTATTTGGAACAATTTGTAATTATTTTGTCATTTCTTAAGCTCTCAGCCACCTGTAACATTTATGTGAATCCTAATTCTGCATAGAAGAGCTGTATTATGTAATTAATCATCAGTTATGTATCTTGATCCTTGCATGCTTTTATTGTAGGCTCTTTTATTTCAGAGACAAATACTTTTTTTTCTGATATAGTTATTTGTAATCTGAATTATAAGATTGATTCTATCCATTCCAGGTTCAGAACATAAAATACACTGGAATTTGAATTTCAACCTAGACCAACTAGTTTGTAACCAGCTGTTCCAGAATGACTAATATGTGGCGGGGAATCTTCACCTGTAAATAACAAAGCTTGAGATGATAAGTTACCTAATAACTCCTCTACATTGTTTGGCTCCGTGGCTAGCTGGTTAGCATGCTGGCTTTTGGTCAAAGTGACCTTGGGTTCAATTTCTGGCCAAGTTTGGGATTTTTAGCCCCCATTGGTTAATAATTCCTCTTGCTAGGGACTAGGTTTTTGATCCATCTTTATCATTAGATTTTTCCCTAGGAGGGCCTCATCCTCACAGACATGCAGGTTGCTCATGGGCATTAACTCAAAAGATATGCGCCAGGCCTCTTTGGAGGCCATATGCCATTATTATTACTCCTTTCCATTAACCCACTCCCCTAAATGATAAGTAGAACTGCCGTCTACATTATTTTAATTAAAATGCAATGAGAACTACAGTTGTCATTGTATTCCAGTCAAAATTACATTTCTCTTTCTGTTGACTTATTTGAGTTATGATATTGTAGTTTATTGTGTTCACTGATAGCATTAGTGTGTTTTTCAGGGTTTATTATTATCATCTGAAGGCCATGTATGTATTGGTATAAAATGTGATAGTCTTGTTCTTGGAATTAATGCTTGTAACTGTGATGTCTTTTAAATTACTCAAGAAAGAGGAAAGAATTTGTTTATTTCTTCTTTGATAGAGCTTGAAGAATACTCAGAAATATTGAATAGTGGTGTTAGCTGTGATTGGGCATCAGTAAACATTAATTCTATGAGTAGAAGTGATGAGTGAAGGAGAAAAGAAGACCTATCAAAACCTCAACACTTCAGTCGAGTGTGACAAGTGTGAAGTTGTCCTCTTGTGAAAGATTGTTTCAGTGTATATTATACTCTAGGAGATGATTTAAATAAATAAAAAAACACTAAACGTTAATGGTTGATTCCAAGAAACTTTTAAATACTACATTCTTAATCAAAAATGTAAAAAAAAAAATTGTAATAATATAATTGTTTGCTTGTGGGTTAACCTTGCAGTCTTTAGCCAGAACTGTAATTATGGTAGAATCATAGAAATGTCTTCTCTTATGCTAAAGAATTGGAAAGAGAATTGAGTTGTAAATGGGTGTTGCTTCCAGGATTCAGTCATAATTTGATTAATGCAGCTGTGAAACCAAAAGACCTCAGGATTGAGTTTAGTATTACTTTATTCCTGGCAATGAGTGAGCTGTAATATATATAAATATATTTTTTAACTCTCCAAATTCTTGACTGAAATCTTAGATTTCACATATTCTTTATGCTTCAATGGTAAGAACTATGTAAACAACTTGCAGGGTATGAAGTTTCTTTTAATTGATTTCTTCTGTTTGGTTATTGTTACAGAGAAAGTGAAAGCTCCCTTCCCTCAGTCTTGGCAGTTTTCTGGCATCAGTCAGTATTTCTGTGAAAATATCCCCAGTACTTCTACCTCTGATACATTGGGACATCTTGGGAATGTTAGAGACTGCCGTCAGGTTAGCCAACATTCACCACGAGTTACATCAACCAGTGAGAAATTCAGTGAGGAAAAATTTAATCAGCCACAAGGGCAAGATGAACTCGGTGCCCAGAAACCACCAGCAGTTGAAGAGCCTCTCACTATTCTTCATGAAGGCATACCTTTTCCTTGTGATTTATCTGCTTTACAACTTAAAGGCAAAACTGAGTGGTCATTCGGGGAATCAGTTAAATCTGAAATCAGAGAGAGATATGTGTGTCCCCTTGGTTGTGGTAAAGTGTACAGTCAAAACAAAAATCTCCAACGCCATATAAAACATGAATGTGGTAAAGAGCCAAGGTTCCAATGTCCTTATTGTTCACATCGAACCAAACGTAAAAATAATCTAATGCTACATATTAGTGCCCTGCATCAACCAAAGTAAGATGGCTAGCTTATCAGTTAATAATTTGTCAGTGATGAGCTTTTATTCATTGAATCTGTCCTGAGAACTAAGTTGTCTGTAGAATATTCTGAGGCAGGTATTCCCAACAGTTTTCAGATCATAGCTCGCTAGTTATTGTGACACATTCACACAATACACGATCGTCGCAGTATTGGAATGATAAGTAACTCAGTAAGTAATGAACTTTCTTTTCAGTACATAACGTTTCTAATGAGAGCAATATTGTCTTTCTGAAACACATAAGAGTTATTCAACCATTTTTCTTGATTCAGATGGATAACTCAAAAATAAAATCATCTCCTTTAATTTTGGGCTATGGGATTACCAATCTATACAAAATCCGCATTATCCAAAGAAGTATTTTACATTGTTTCATGAGTACGGTACAACCCCAGTTAACCAAACTGAAGAGGTTGGAGAAGCCGTTTCAGATAACAGTTTTTCGATCAAGCCGTGAACATCTATTGCTATTTTTATCTGATTACATACGTAACACTGAATTGTTTTGAAAACCAAACAAATTCAAAACTCTCTTTGTGGGCTACACTTTTCTTTATTGAAGTTAAAATTAGATTTTTAGGATTACAGTACATTAATATATACATCTTAGTATGAATTTCTCATTTAAAAACTCAGTAATTTTTGTTTGATTCTTGCATCCTCCCCAGCGTCTTTGAGCAGCCATGTCCCGCTAACTTTTCATCAGAAGGATGTCAGCCGGTGTTGACTCCCACTAATCTTAGGGCAACCTAAAATGACCTGTAGTGCTCTAAAACTATCATCAGCTGTCACTAGACTGGGGTGGTGGTGGCTGGGAATTCAACTCGGGTGTTCATTTCTTTGCTAGCCATAGCCCAGCATGCTCTCGTCCTTGCGATTATTCCCATGCGGCACAGTACATGTTTTATATTTTTTATTTGCATTTTTGGAGGCATTTTGGGATAAGCCGGTTTTCGGTTAACCTGAGTTTGGTTAACCAGGGTTTTACTGTATTAACATACTTGATTACGTCCTCCTCTATACAGGGTGGGTCCACCCTCTGTGGCAAAAAGCAAGGAAGTGATAAGAAAGATAACAAAGCCAAGATGTATAGTCCAATTAACTAACATTTTTGTACTACAACTGTATGCAACAATTGTACATCCAGGCCTGCATGTGATTATGCTAGAGCAGCTGCCAGTCTGTAGTAACACTCGTAACATACAATATTTAAGTGTAAATGTGAGTAGTGAGTGTGTATGTGACCTTATCATATAGCAATCTTAGGGCCGACTGGCAGACTGTTGACGAGTGCACGTGTGTAACAGGGTTATGCTGTGCCTGGTGAGAAGCAGCATCTCAGCAGTTGCTCAAAGTGACTTCTGCTGGAATGCATACTAGCTTCACGGTTCTTGATAGAAACAACGCAACACATTGCGTGTTCTCCAATTTTTTTTTAAAAACTGTAGGTACTTAGTAAACAGAAGTGGTGTATTGGACCATTCTTCTTGGCTTACTGTTCTCCTTATCATCAACCCGGGTATGCCCCTGCATTTTGCCATAGAGATGAGACTTGCCCTGTAAGTAAAGACTGCTTCAGATAGCTTTGGAATATCTGTTGTTTGAAGAAGCCTCTTTGGAAAATGATGATTCAGGTTAGTGACAGACCTTGTCTCCAGTGTTCATCTGCTATACCATGTCCACATTCAAAGGCAGATTTCCCTGAATTCTCTTTCATACACAGTATGACTGTCTGTCCTCTTTCTGTGGTGCTGAGTCAAAATGTTGAATGTCATAAAAGTTCTACAGATTGCTGTATCTTCTAGCTTAAAGTTGAAAAAAAAAAATCCACAGTTCTAGCCCTTCAGGCAAGCGACTCAATGTTGAAAATATCCTGGGAATATGAGCTACCAATTTTAGGTAAATAAAATATAATAAAGTATGAGAATATATTCTTTATTTATTCTTAAAAGTTACAATCCTTATCTTAATCATCGTTATCCCATTGATTAGATTAGCAATTTGCCTTTTTCTACCACTACGAGTGCTAATGTGAGTCAATGCATTGTTTCACTTAAGCTGTTATAACTACATTAAGTGTGGACATTTTTCAAAAAATCAAAAACCATGTGAGGCTATTGAACCAAGAAACACATTACAGAAAGAATTACATAAATAAGTTAATTTGGTTAGGATTTAAATTTTTAAAAAGAGTAAAGGAACAAGCGATTTTAGGCTGTTTTTCTGGAACTGCATTTAGGCTCGAAGTGATTTTCGAGATTTATTTTTTTAGTTTGATAGAGCTATCCAAGACTCATAATTTAAAACTTTTCATGGCCATTTAGCCCTTCAACTCTCGGCATAATTGAGGAAATTGCTTAATTTTACGTTTTACATAATATGCGGACCCCTGCTCTGTCTGTTAAGAAATGTTATCAACATTTAAAAATAAAATACCTGCAGCAATGTAAATTATTCACTTTTTCATGCTTGGTAGGTGAGGATTCACAGCTTCAGATCTAAGGATCAATAACTTGTAAAAATGTGTGCAACAGAGATCCAGAACTTAAAAACTTCCTCTTTTATATAGATCACTTCAGATAGCTTTGGAATGGCTGTTGTTAGAAGAAGTAATTTGGGAAGGTTAGTGAGAAACCCTGTCTTCAGTACTCGTCTCCTGTGCAGTGTCCATCTTCAAAGGAATCTTAGGTAATGGCTGAGGAAGAAACAGCAGCCCGTAAAATTTATGTTGTGTATCTTTCAGTTGAGTGGAGTGGTACGGTAGCTATGTGCTTGAACATGTCATCGTCTTTGATAGAAACTTATTTGTCCACCTAATCTTCAGTTTTACTCATTCTTTTAATGAAGAGTTTTGTACGTTTTCACATACTTTACCGACTAGAGATTATGTCCATGTTTGATGGAGTAGAATGTGATCTTGCTTCAGAAAGTTGCTGGGGGGTTTTTTCTCACCATAATATACCTGGAATTACAGCTAAAACTGCATGAATTACTGTCTTACTTTGTTTGAAGAAAGAAATTAAAGAGAGTTGATTTCTAAGAAGTGACTGAGCAGGAAATGATTACTGGTCCACAGTACTGATGCTGAGATCTGGAAAATTTGATTTTTCTTATAGAGGTTTTTATTATCCATAGAAACTTATTTGCTTTACTCATTTTGTATCTTTCGAGGATGTGAGGTCAGAACATTTTATTTAAAAAATATTATTCCAGTGTCTTCTCTCTCACATATTGCTCTCTTTGGTAATTTTAAGTTCAGCTTCATAGATGTATAACAGTACAGGATTTATTGTGGGTCCAGCTCCTTGGCTGAATGGTCAGCGTTATGACCCGGGTTTGATTTCAAGTCAGGTCGGGGATTTTGTCTATCTGCGTTCATCATAATATACACATCTACCTACAACTCATCACGCTACAGTCAGGCTCCATGGCTAAATAGTTAGGGTGCTGGGCGTGGTCCAAAGTGTCCCGGGTTCGATTCCCAGTCAGGTCAGGGATTTTAACTGTCGTTAGTTAATTCCAAATGGTTCAGGGACTTGGTATATATGCCGCCTTCAACATTAGAAACCTCATAGATGCGCAGGTTGCCGATAAGGCGTCAACTCGAAAGACCTGCACCAGGCCTCTCCGGAGGCCACACACCATTATTATCACACTACAAACCACTACAGAAAAACACAGTAGTGAATGCATCCCTTCACACAGGGTTCGCATCAGGTAAGGCATCTGGCTGCAAAACCGGGCTAACTCCATACAAAGTGTCGACCTCAGGTAATTGGGAAAAAGACCAGAAAGAAATACTAGCATATTATGAATTATTTCCTGTAAATTCACGTAAATTGGATGGTAATTTTGTACTGTAATGAAATAGTATGCTGTAGAACCCTGGTAAGCCAAACTAATTGGGGCTGTGGTTTGTTCGGTTTAGAGAGTTTTTAGTTTTGATTTGATCTCTAACTATGAGGTTCTTCGGTCAGTTGAAACTCATTCAGGATAAAATACATTTTGAAAATACCTGAAAAAAGAAAACATTTAATAACAGATTAAACAGAAAAAAGATACAGTTAATATTAAAAACAGGGTAACATGTTTCATTCTTGAAAGAACATAATCTGATTCTATCAAATCACATTTTTAATTCTTTTTTATTCGGTTTTAGAATTCTATGGGCAACATAAAATAACTTCCTCATGTTTTTGTCTCCTTTCTTGATTTTCATTCTCTTCAGTATTTCTTCATTCTTTCGTTGTGTTCATTGGAATTTGTTTCTGTTAATGTTTCATTATTTGCTAAGGTTTTTTTTTTAATCTGTGCCAAATTCTTTGAGAGAATTTCCCTGAAAACTCCCAAACTTTTAATCCTATGCAGGCCTATCTAGAATTTTTGCTTTCACAATCCTCTTTTGTGTTAAATCTTTTTTCACTTTGATGAACCAACTTATTTGTGTTTTGGGATTTTTTTTGTCAAAATGGTCAAATATTTTTTTTGGTCAGATTTCCAGTCAGACCAAGTGACATAAAAAATCTCCACCTGAGGCCATGCGATTATTTTTCAGTTTGGCTAAACATTTCTTTATTACTCCTTCTTATCCAAGTACTCCCAACTTTTTTTCGTCCAAGTATCTTTCTTAATACTTTCCTTCTTATTTTCTCTAATTCTTCTTTTTTGTTTATGACTAAACATTCTGCTGCACCAAGGCATTCTGGTTTTATGACAGTCTTTCTTTGTAAAAAAATGTTGTAGTGTTGGATTTTTGTTTTTTACAGAAAGTTATTTTTTTATTGTAAATGTCTTTTGTTAGTTGATAAGCCAATTCCATTTTCTGAGCTCTATTTTTGTTTGCCTCTTTGTGTAGCCCATTTGGCTGTATTATTTCCCCTAGGTACTTGAATTTATTTACTGTACTGATTCTGCTGTATCTTGTGTTTAGGAATTTTGGAGCATAATAAATGTTCATTACGAGTTCTGTCCTCTCAGAAATTTTTAACCGTGCCTTTTCAACTGTCTCTTTCAAAAGTTTTGTATGTTCAGATGCTGTTTCCTTGTTTTCTGAAAATATTGCTAAGACATCTGCAAAAGCTAGAAAATTAAGTTTGTTGTTAAACTTTTCATATCCTAATTTTATTTCTTGGATCCTTTTTTTTTTTAAGCCTAAGATTCGATTGTTTTATTACCTTTTCCAAAATAAAATTTAAAGAGAATTGGACAAGGCCATCACTTTGCTGCATTCCATGTTTGATTTCAAATAGTTCTGAGATTTTTCCGATAAATTTTATTTTGGAATTTGTTTCTGTTAATGTTTCATTATTTGCTAAGTTTTTTTTTATCTGTGCCAAATTCTTTGAGAGAATTGAAGAGTGTTCCTCTGTCACTTTTAATTATTTTATTTTTAAATTATTATTATTATTATTATTATTATTATTATTATTATTATTATTATTATTATTATCATTATTATTATCATTATTATTATTATATTTTCGTTCATTTTGGAAACTAATTTAGGGGAAGTTTAAATCAAACGCCATCAAATTATATAATTTATAATTCACTAATCTCCTTCAACATCACCTGAATCATTTTCCCAAATAAAAATACGGTAATAATAATAATAATAATAATATACGAGACAGTTCCGCAAAAGCCAATGACGTCACTAGAGCATGACGTAATGGAAAGTTACTAGTAAAGAAGCCAGCTGGCGTAATGCTAATGTTGATGCATTGTACCACATTGCGCTCTTAGTTTGACTACTGAGAAGAGTTGTATTTCATTAACGTATATTTCAACATTTCAGCAGTTATTAGAAGCATGTACACAGAATTTTACTTTTACACTTTTTAATAATATTTGTCAATTTATAACAACAGGTAATAATTTAATAAATTTAAAAAATTATTAATAATAATAATAATAATACTAATTAAAAGTATGATTTGATAGAATCTGGTTGTGTTCGTTCAAGAACTAAGCATGTCTTTCTGTTTGTAATTAATGGTATTTTTTCAGGTATAACAGGTATAATCTGTTGTTATACATTCAAGCTCTTCTGGCCTTTTCAATCATGAAATCACCATCGCTTTGCCCAAGTGTAGCAGTGGGTTCTTCGTTGGATTGCTACACCTTTCCAAGATGGTAGAGGCTAATGTGCTGTTGAGGCACAGCTGCAAACTTTGATGAAATTAAATGATGTTTTCCTTCAGTTTTGTTATTAAATGGTTTCTTTCTTTCAGGTATTTTCTTAGTTTATTTTATTCTGAGTGACAGACCAAAGAACCTCGCAGTTATAGTATTGGTAAGTACTTGGATTATCCAATAATACCTGTAATATTCCATATACAGTATAGCTACAGCATTAGCAGCCACAAGGCAAGCAGGTATAGTTCCCTTATGACAGAAGGAGATTACGAATTTTTCTAGTGAAGTGAAAGTTACTGTTTCTGCTCGAACGTAGAAGAAACCTAAATTAAGAGGAAAATACAATATTGTTGAATAGTGCATTACAAAATACAGTAATGATGTATTTTTGCAACAAACATATTTTATAAGTAGTGCAGAATACAGTACAGTACAGTATTTGTCATTTCTGTTATATAGCTTGACTTCTATTAGACTTACTGTATACTAGAGTTTAGTTAACATTCTTACTGTATTTGTATTCTGTTCCACTAATTACTGACTTAAATAATCATTTTTAAGTTCAATATTATGATTAAATCCTTTTCTTTTTTAAAAAATTGGAAGTGAGATTTTAATATTTTTTTCCTCTATCACACATTCTATTCGGATGATCAAATTTGTGGGGCTGAGTTTACAAGGGTTCTTCTGTATTATGAAAGGATTGTTTGAAGTCAACGCATTCTGAATGTGGAAGATTTATGAAAGGAGAGGTAATAATAATAATAATTTTGTGTGGCTATTGCTAGCCTGGTGCAGCCCTTGTAAGGCAGACTGTCCAGTGTGGGTGGCGTCTGCCGTGTATAGGAAACTGCATGTTATTATGGTGGTGGATAGTGTTGTGTGTGATGTGCGAGTTGTAGGGATGTTGGGGATGGCACAAAATGTAGTCTCCGAGCCAAGGGAATTAACCATTTAAGGTTAAAATCTCCAACCCACCCAGGAATCAAATCCAGGACCCTCTGAACTGAAAGCCACTATGTTGAACATTCAGCTAAGGAGGCGGACGAAAGGAGAGGTAGTGAGCATTTATGCCAATAATATTGTAAATTATTAGGAAAATTAATTTAAGGACCAATCGCTTGAATTCAGTTATCTTTGTGATCTGTTGACCTGTAATTCCCTTCCTGTTTCTTTATCCATTAAGATATGTGTAGATCATAAGAATTGTATTAAGTAGATGTCAGCTTATAGACTTAGCTGTTGGTCTGTGTATAGGCTGTAGAGAACTTTCTTAAATTTCTCAATCTCTGCTAGTGAAAAACTCTTTTAAGAGCTTTGAATTGAGTTCTGTTCTAATTTATACACTTATAATTGATTTGTAAATTCTCCCTGAATGATTAATTCTCTTTCTTTCCTTATTTTAACATTAAATATTTTCTTGTATTTACTGAAAATGAGACTGTGATAAAGAGGTGATAGAAATGAATTGATTTTCATGATAATGTTACAGGAATAGTTCCTCCTTTGTATCTGTTGTCTGTGATTGTTGTTATATTTGGCATTAAATTTAGTTTTTAACAGAAATGTACATCAGTTATCAAGTTGTATTTATGAAAACATACCATACACTTCATATATTTTTGAACAATAAGAAATATTTATACAATTATTGTGCCAACGGCCGTAGCCGCGTTGAAACACCGGATCCCGTGAGATCTCCGAAGTTAAGCAACATTGGGCGTGGTCAGGAGTTGGATGGGTTGCCACGCGCTGTTGGTGGGGGGGTAAGGGAATTGAGGAGCGGAAAGGAACTGGCCACCCTACCGCACGTAAACTCCGGCTCAGGAACACCTCTGCGGAAGTTCGAACCTGCCTTCGGGCAGAATAACCCTTACCTACCTATACAATTATTGACCAGTAGAGTTTTATCTATCGAGTTTTATAAGAGTTGTGTGACATTGTTGAAAGTCGAGCGAGAAGTAAGTTACGAAAAATAACTTGAGGGAAATGTTGATAATATCTTGTTGTGAAAAACCAGTATGCTTTAATTACTATGAGAAATTTGTTGTTGTCCTTCTGAGGTGTTCCCACCCTTTTAGTATGATTATAATCAATGCTTGAAGTGGAATTTTAAAAATTGCAGAATGGTTTCATCTCTTCCACAAGTGACTCATAATATTCATTTAAAGACATTCTCCCTCTGCCTCTTGATTTACTATTATATTTAATTTTAGCATTATGCAATAATAATAATAATAATAATAATAATAATAATAATAATAATTTTCCTGATGTTTCTCTCATTATGGATATGGGATCTGTCTGCAGTCATAGTGCAGCACTGATAATCTGCATGATGATTTGTATTTTTAACCATTCCTTCACATATATTTAGCATCAAAATCACAAAGTGGAGGTTGAACTAATGATGTGAATATTAAACTAGCTACTGATTTCAGAAGTACTGAATTTCGAAGAGATGAAAGAATTATGTTCATTGCAGACATCACCAATTGGCAGAGTACCAGGAATACACATGGTGAGATGTGTGTGTTACAGTTGGCCATTTTGAAACAGATTTGCTATGAGCTTGAAATGTATTTTCTTTATTTTATTGCTGACTCCTAAGCATTCATCAACATAAAAGAAATTTAAATATAAGTTTTGAAACAAATAATGTTAAAATGTTCTAGGATGATATTGTCACTATAAAAATGTAGTGGGATAGTTTGGATATATTTTAAGAAGTAATAAAACAGTATGCCATTCCACCCCATCCCTAGTTGTTGGCTGTGCGTTTAGCATCGCGCAGCCGTGAGCTGGCATTCGGGAGATAGTGGGTTCGAATCCCACTGCTGGCAGCCCTGAACATAGTTTTCTGTGGTTCCTTTTTTCACACCAGGAAAATGCTGGGGCTGTACCTTAATTAAGGCCACGGCCTTTACCTTACCAATCCTAGCCCTTTCCCATCCCTCCATCGCTGGAGACCTTCAATGTGTTAGTGCGACCTTAAACAAATAGGCTTTTGTGTGTGGGCGCGTGTCTGTACGTGCGTGTGTGTGTTTAAAAAAAATGGAAATCCACTTTATGTTGGAATGAACTGAATATGTTTAAGAACTATTGGTATGAAGCATATTTCAAGTGATTCAGTAATCATTGAGTTGTACTTCCTAACCATCTCATCTTTGTGAATGGAAGATAGGCATCTAAGGTATTTCAGATGTCTTTGTTCTTGTTGCATATTGTTTCTTTCCTAATTATGTGACAATTAAAAGACTTGTTTGAATATTTTGTCTTCCCAGTGTAATCATTCCAGAAAATAAAGATAATAGTTATGTATTTGATGGCAGTGTTCTCTCTTTCAATCTACAGGTGTTTTCTGTGGAGTGACAATTTCTAGAAAGTAGTAGCATGGGTATATTATTTGTAGAAAATTCATCAGTGGATAAGAAAATACAACAAATCATCAACTCCTGCTCATCAGTGAGTAGCATAGTAAATGTACGAGACAATCCACCTTCTTTTTTTTTTTTAAGTCATACATTTCATTGAGACATTCAATAACATTTTGGATTTGGATTTGTTAAGGCATCAGATCATCTTAAAATTCTGTGACTGTGACTTTTGCATAGGGAGAACTTGTGGCATTACTTGAAAGATTAAGAAAAATAATTGATAGGTAGGTAGGCAGGTGTAGAGGTAAGAAATGAAGAGGTATTCTGCTGAATGAAGATGAACTTGTGTTTTAAATATAACCATGCTTTTATGTTGTGGAGTAAAACTTTTAATAAAAAATTGTGACTGGTAATGCTTTTAATAGGTTTCTTACAAGTTCTATTGAAAGTAACAAATTGCTTTTGTATGACACCCTAATCCTTGTCTTTATGAAATGTCAAGATTTCTAAACAGTTTAATCTTATTTCAGATATGTAACCCCGCCCCCCCCAAAAGAAGAATGTTTAATTTAGTATTGGATTATGCCTGTTTTCTGGAGATCAGAATATTTCATTACTACACGAGGAACAGCATATTGTTAGCCTGGATTTACTTAGAGGCTACTGCATTCTTTTTCTCTTCTACAGCTTCAAGAACCTCTTGATAATATCTCTGTAGAAATGAACATCCTCTCCTGCAGATGCCCGCGGCCTATGGCACGTAGCTTTGGAGAAAGGTCAACTACAATCTAAGCTGATCCTTCAGTTATAACAGTAATTTTTACTGTAATAAAATAATATAATTTATGGCTGCGGCTACCATTTACAGGCATTTCAATTTAATACCATCTAGGCTGCTTCACATTAATTTTTATGTTCCATTTTATTCTACTGGAAGGCAGAGTAAGGCAGATCTCTGATAGAATGATCTTTGGCTGAGTTTTAATTCATTTTCTTGGGTAACCACCAAATGTGTCACAGAGATCTTTTATATGCCAACATTTAACCTTCAAAACTCCAACTATGTTGGGCTTGAACCCATGATCTAGGGATCATAAGGCCAGTACACTACCAGTGATCCATAGAGGTGTTTTTTTGTTCTTTTTTTTTGCAGTGTTTGGTTATGATGGTGTCCACATTCCATTGGTTTACTTTCCTATTTAAATATGTTCTTACATTATTATTTATTTTTATGATAATCCATATCATTATCAATTTATTGATAACTGTGAAATGTTGTGCTATTGAAGTTGGTTAATATTAAGCTTTCTTTGGAATTATTAAAGATGATTTAAAAATTGAAAATTCTTTCAACCTTTCAAAGTCAGTCCCCACCCATGCCTACACTCAAACCACAGATAGTATTGAATAATTCTGACAATTGTTTTTTTCTATGTATTTTGTTTCAGGTACCAGTGAAGTAGTTCTAAATCCTTTTGTAAAGAAGATGAGAGGTGAGAAAATGACTTGGAGTCAAGATAATATACAGAAAGCTGGAGAATACAAACAGATAGAGGTGAAGACAATATTATCAGAAGTTTCACTTATTCCCCGCGTTGCAGTTGCAGATGATGGCAGCAGGTCATCCGAATATCAAGCCGATTTAGAAGAAATGTCTACATCAAGTAGAAACTCTGGTGAAATTAGTCTCTTTCAGGTGAAGGAGGAAGGGGATAGTCAAGATGCAGTGGAGAAAAACTATTGCTATCAATGTCCAAAATGTGCTAAAAAGTATACCTATATGCAGGCTTTAGTAGACCATCTGAGATTAGTATGTGGCATTAAGCCACAGTTCCAGTGTCCATACTGTCCTCAGACAACCACTCAAAAAGGAAACTTGAAGAGACACATCAAGATAAAGCATAATCTTGATTTTTAGCATGAGGAGGAGTCAGGTTCGGAAGGCCTGACTCCAGAATATGATGTGAAGCACAAATATCAGTGCCCATATTGTCCTCAGAGAACAACTCAGAAAGGAAATCTAAAGAGACATGTTAGACTAAGGCACAATAAGGAACTATGACTGACTTGACTTAAATTGTGTGTAATTTAAAAATAGGTCTTACGGCGACAGTAGGAAGGAAACAGCTGTTTTAATTAAGGTACAGCCCCAGCATTTGCCTGGTGTGAAAATGGAAAACCACGGAAAACCATCTTCAGGGCTACCGACAGTGGGGTTTGAACTCGCTGTCTTCTGAATGCAAGCTCATACCTACACGCCTGTAACCGCACGGCCAACTTGCTCGGTATTTAACACTAAGCTATTATTATTGTGAGTAATAGTGAGAGAAAGAACTATGGACCTCAAAAATAGGAAGTGGCAAAATGAGGCCTGTGAAGATCTGCTCTGTCATTTTTAATGTTTCTTTTCCAGTAGTTATAGCTACTGGTACTAAAATTCAACCAGTTGTTTATAAACATGACTTGGTTTCTGGTCCTTATATTGGATTAGATGAGATATCTTTCTAGTATATATTTGCAGGTTGTCACAAGGACAAAGAGAGCCATAAACAATACATATTATTTCAGAAAAGTTAAATGAAACAGAGTAGCTTTAAGGTGGCTGTTACTTAACATCTTCCCTGTAAAAGAATTAATTTCAGAGTTTTTGTAAGAATTATCTGTCAGAGTATAATTGTTGATGGTAGTTCTGCAAATAGATGATATTGTTAGGAATGCTATTATATATATACTTTAATTGTATTATTAAAATAATGCAGGTGGTGGTGGGTAAATGTGTAGGGTTCATAATTCAGGGATTCCATGTGTTATCATCAACATCGTCATCATCTTGTAAATGTAATTTGAAGTTATATTCTGTTTCATTAGATAATGTGAGGTTGTGATTTTTGTTTCTAATTTCATACATTTCCTCTGTGAATTATAGAAGCAGTTTATTGTATATATTGCTTCTACACCCATAGGAAATTAGATATGCACAGCCATTAGCAGCTGATGTAATGAGATTGGTGATACAATTAACTGTTTACAGTATCAGAGTGAACACTTCTGGTCATTATGCCCATTAGAACTGTCTTACAGCACTTATGTCTAGGTTACACAATGCCAGTTGATGAGGCAATTGTCAGAAGACAGTTGACTGGCTTACAATTACTGGCTACGTGTGAACACTTCGGTTGAATTGTCTAGGCAGTTGCCCTCACAATTGTCCAGGCAGTAGATTGTCTCCAGGAGTAGACTGGGCCCAGCTGCAACCCCCACCACCCAGAGCTCAGTATTGTCACAACAATTGGTGCCATGTGAACGTGACAATCTACTAGCTGTATATTTCTTTTGTGCCAGTTCACTTGTGTCAACCGAGAGGTGCAGCCGCCTGCGTGGTCTTGATAATTTAATTACTTTTTTAAAATTATTTGTTAGCTGTTTGCTTAAATATGGCTCCAGAGTGTGGTGACGATACCAACGTAAAATTTGTTGAGCCGTATAGGGAACGACGTTGTTTGTGGGACCAGCATGATAACCGGTACAAAGATAAAAATGCTTGTTAAACGGCACTTTCGGAGATACCGATAAATTTAACATTAAATGATTCGGTGTGACTGAGGTCAAAACATTGCATGACTCAGCAATGAATTACCGACACATATCATTACAAAATAAATTTAATCCCTCATGGGGTCTGGCTCCATGGCTAGCTGGCCTTTGGTCACAGGGGTCCCGGGTTCGATTCCCGGCAGGGTCGGGAATTTTAACCATAATTGGTTAATTTCTCTGGCATGGGGGCTGGGTGTATGTGTCGCCTCCATCATCATTTCGTGCAGGTCACCTACGGGAGTCAAATCAAAAGACCTGCATCTGGCAAGCCGAACATGTCCTGGGACACTCCCGGTACTAAAAGCCATACGCCATCCCTCATGGGACACTACAGACGCTGCTCACTCAACCATTTCTCGTCGTCTACTGCCATGGCAATAGCTTCCTCATATGAACGGGTTCGCATTCAACTGGACTGGTCAGCGATTGTCTCGCAATAATTACTGGACAACTGTCGCCAACAATTGTCTCAGCATCTGGCATTGGGTTAAACTAGGCATTAGGGTGGAAACCTGCAGTGATACAATTCAGAACAGAATAGATGACTATCAATTTGACAGAACCTTATCCTACAACCCTGGATTCTGATAATACTTACCTTTCTGAGATCCCTGTCATTTGTTCATAACTGCATCAAGTACACTCTCAAGACATGCTGAATACTTTCAGACTTACATTCCACAACCATACTATTACTATAGTACTTTTAACATTCACTTTCATGTAACTGCAGTCTGTGGCACAACTGTATAGCTATAACAGGACCATACTCGAAACTTCCACTATTCCAAAATCATTCATTCTCTGTGTGTGTGTTTTTTAAATAATACTGGGTTTAAAAAGAAATAACAATGAAAATTTATTGTAGATTATATTTTGTATTTCCATGAATATTCTGGTTCCTCAATTTTGAGTAATCTGTAATGTGTTCACTGAGAAATGGATGAGGACAAAGTGACAATGCTAAATCTGGTGTGCATACCAGTACCAGTACTCAGCAGACACACCCCTATCTGAAACAGGTGTGAGTGTGCTCTGAGCCAACATTTTCCAATTTTTCCTTTTGTTATAAATAGATTAAAATTCTGATTGTAAAATTCTTTTTACTGCATATTACTCTGCTTCTGTCACCCACTTAGAGGTAACTGACTTATTATTTTTAATATAAATTCGCTGCTCATAGCCTTCTTCATTTTGGAATGATTTAGTCAGAGTTTCTTTATTGTGGATTTCTCTTTTCTGTGTTGATATTTAAATGTTTTTAAACTTTTACTCTGTCACTTCCTCCTCTTCAGTAACTCTTTTTGAAAGTTATAAGTTAAGATTCATCAATCTTTGGCCTACTGACTAATCTTTTGTTGAGAGGCATACATTTTGCACACTTCTAAATTTTGATTTCTGTGTTTATAAATGTAGAAATGAGAGTAAAAGGTGGTATTTTTCCCTTTTATGAGGGGCAACCCAAAATAAAGTTTACAATGAATGTTTTTCAATATTATACAATAATTTGGACATAACACACTATGCACTGTATTCTTCAATCAACACTTAATTATTTCTCATAGTCCCCGTTGCAGTTGAGGCATTTGTCCAACCATAGAATTTTGGTGCTACTCTCATAAATGTGGTGTCCTGACAGTTGAGTCAGCGTTTCACCCCTCTTCTGACATCGTCCCTTTGAATCTTCCACTCACTATGTACTTTTGAAGCTGGGGAGATTGATTACCTCGCATCAAGTAGAGGTATTTCAGTGGCCTTGACAAAGAATACTGCAGCGTATTCAGAATGTCAGCAGACTTTATGGAAGGTACAGAAAAGAACATTGCGATTCAACCTGAAAGAACTAAATACCTCAACAGACCATGGAAGCTTCACATCTAAGACACCCTTTGTATGTGCCAAGTTTCAACATTCTTGCAATTTGGAACACCGGAAATTCACTTCTGTAGAACTAAATACAGTATGATTGTGTATTTTCATTCCAGTTCAGAAGTTTCCAAATGAATATAACTGTGTAGTGGTGGCAGTTGTTGTTTGAAGGGATAGAATAATGTTATGAAATGTTATTATCAGCCCTGGAACATAAATTCCATCTCCTCTCATTTATTTTGTAGTCAGAAATATCCAAGTATTTAGAGAGAGATTAAGCTAGAGACTGGCAGACTCATCTTTAGTGGGTAAGAAACAGAGAAAGACATAATAGACCTTGTGATCAATGGCTTTGAGGACAGAAGGGAGAGGTGGAAGAGGTCACTGTGCTAGCCATGATTAGATGGTTGTGGAAACCATGAGTTTGTCTGCATAGCAATGCTGACTATGCACTGAAAAAACTTAATGATCCTTGAAGTAATTAAGTAAGTAATTAATTCATGCAATGTCTTAATTTTATTTTTATTGTGGTGATGATGATAAATGAATGATGATCATCATTATTCAGTGCCATATATTAGACTTTCTGATCTATTATGGTCTCTTGCCTACATTTCTGCTGACAGCATAGGCATTAGCTTTCCCAAAGAAATGTTCTTAAGAAATAAAAGCAAATATTTTATTAAGGTTTAACGTACCACTGAAATGTGCATGCATGAATCTGTGTAACAAAGCCCTACCTAACAATAAACAGTGGTCTGTTATCGCCACATCACCAGGGTAAACGGAGAGAACTTGGCCTCTCAGGTCGCCTGATCTGAACCAGCAGGAAGAGGGGCACCTTACATTCTCCTGTGAGTCTGCTTACAAGTCTTTTAGGCTAGCTTTCCCCAGCAACATTTGTTCTCTAGAGTAATAAATAGCATATATTATGGCTGTTTCATATGGAAGATATGCCAGCTTAATATTATATAAGGCTTCAAATAGATGTGTTATTTTTTATATATCACCTCTGTAGACCTAAAAACATGATTGTATCTAATGTGCACTGTAGAAGAAGGAAACTTAATTGAAGAGGTTGAAGGGCATTAATTTCATTGCAGAAGCTAATAAGAAAACTACATGTACTATCAGAGAGATTTAGGGTTGAATCAACAATTTCTGAATCACTTATCTCCTGAACAGGGGGGCGGGAACTTCAGATACACAATATTTATGAAAGAACTGCACCTGACCAACCACTAGTACGCACAGTATTTACATTGTATTATTATTATCATCATCATCATCATCATCATCATCATCATCATCATCATCATCATCATCATCATCATCTCTATGATGTTTCTCTCTGACTTCTTAGTTCCATCTGGATTAGAATGTTAAGTTTGTAATATCTCTTTTCTTTTCCCTCTTCTTCTTTTATTCAGTATGAAGTTTTCTTGAAAATTATGGAAAATTTCATATTCAAAAGGAGTATATCTTGTTCTATTTTAATAATCACTACTTGTTACTAGTGTAGAAGATTAAGAGACTACACATGGACTTACTGTATATGTATGTAGTCTGTAACATAGTGCATCATTAAACATTAATAGGCCTATGAAGTTAACTGTCTTATCTCTAAAGTGTTAATTTTCATAATGTAAAATTATATTGACTGATTAATGGATTATTAGTCATTACCAACAACATCATTGAAAAGTATTCTTCAGAAAACCAATATAAGCATGTGCTGTTGAAATGTTTGAGAAAGGTTCTGAGTTCTTGTACCATTCACATATATACATACTACAAAGAGGATAATTCCAGGTAATATAGTATTTTATGTTTATTTTTGCTGTTAAAAGAAAGTTTTGTATTAGCTTTTAATTCTTTATTCTCTGTTTGTCTCTCTTTCTGTCCTTAATTTCTGTTTAGATTAAGGTACCATTAAGGTGTATGATTATTAATAGTGATAGTGATTTGTAAGATTAAGCACCAACAGGGTACTGTTCTAAATTTTTGTGTGCTTTGCAACAGAATATGCAGTGTACAGAGTGTTAGGATAAATGCCATCCTATATAAACAATCACTGCTAGTTATAAAGGGGATCAGGACAATTCTAATTCACAATTTTCATCCAGAGTCAACTGGGTATGTGAGGTCAGTCTGCATGGACATACAGGTTGGTCTCAGTTCAGTTTCTCTTTCAAACACAGATATGAGCAAAGGGAGCATCATCATCATTCCCCTTGCCCAGTTTGATCTTGGATTGGGGTGTGGATCATTAATTCCCATCTCTGCTTGTCTTTCTACCATTCTTCATCAGAGACACCTTGAATGTTTGCCATTCTCTTCCTTTGATCTTGTTCAATTTGTTCTCTCTATTTTGCCCTGAACGCACCTCTTGGTCTTGTCCATCTAACCTCTAGTTCAGGCATCAACTTTGGGATCCTTGTTTCTCCCATTATTTTCACATGCCCACACCACCTCAGTCTCAATCTTCTCTTTATATTGTAAAACAACAGCATAAAGGTTTCCACCTATTCAATACTATTTATTGTACCATTAAAAAGTTACATATATTTGAAACTAGTTTTGGTCTTGCTAGAGACCATCACCAGTCAAAATCATTAAAGTTAAGGCAAGACATGAATTATAATAGATAAAATTTATGAAGCAAGCATATGTTGGTGCAAGACAAGTAAAGAGTTGAATGATAAACACTCATCACGACCACATGTCTTGTGTAAGTTCTCAAAGTTTTCTTCCAATTTGAAGAATGTACTTCACAAAAGACTGGGTGAAACACTTGAAGTATCTTCCTGAATTCAGTTCAGTTGAAACAAGTGTGAACATCTCAACACTTTCCCATCAACATTATTCTCTTCACACTTATTTCAGCTGAACTTAATTGAGGAAGATTTTTCAAGTGCTAGTATTTTAAGTGTTTCACCTGGTCTTTTGTGAAGTGCATTCTTCAGATTGGAAGAAAGCTTTGAGAACTTACACAAGACGTGTTATCGTGATGAGTGTTTGTCATTCAACTCTTTACTTGTCTTTCACCAAATATCAACAACACATGCTTGCTTCATAAATTTTATCTATTATAATCAGTCTTGCCTTAACTTTAATGATTTTGACTGATGATGATCTCTAGCAAGACTGAAACGAGTTTCAAATATAAGTAAGTTTTTCTAGGTTACAATAAATAGTATTGAATAGGTGGAAACCTTTAAGCTGTTGTTTTACATTATATTGCTCTTCAATGCAGAATTTATGAAATTTATTACCTATGTTTATCATTCAACTCTTTACTTGTCTTGCACCAAAGATCAACAACACACGCTTACTTCATAAATTTTATCTATTATAATTCAGTCTTGCCTCTTTCTCCCACTCCGCGTACAACAACTGTTTTTCATATTACTGTATGGTTCTGTCTTGTCTTGGCCAGCTACTTCTTAGGAATTTTACCTCATTACCTGGATTTCTTCTGCTTCAGTCATTACCCAAGTTTCAGTTCCATGCCTTTTGTGGGTGGGGACGGTAGAATAATACCCATGGTAACTCCTGCTGTCGTAAGAGGTGACTAAAAGGGGCTCCAGGGTTGCCCAGTTATACTTCCTCTTAAAACAGTAACCACCATTGCTGCCATCACCACCTTTCAGCTACATGCATCAAGATGTGCACATTTACCTTGCATTATATTGGCACTTTTTGAAGGAGTATTGCATTCATGCAAATACTTGAGAGCATGGGTTGGCAACCACAGGGCCCTTAGCTGAGTTCTGGCATTGCTTCCAGTTGTGCCAGGCTCCTCACTTTCATCTATCCTTCCGACCACCCTTGCTCAATTCTTGTTCTCTTCCAACCCCGAAGCTATTAGGTTGTGAGGGCTAGAGAGTCTTTCATTTTCACGCCCTTTGTGATCCTTGTCTTTGGCCGATATCTTAATTTTTTACTCTCTGATTAGTGTTATATAGAAGATGGTTGCCCAGTTACACTTCCTCTTAAAACAGTAATCGACCGGGCAAGTTGGCCGTGCTGTTAGGAGCGCACAGCTGTGAGCTCGCATCCGGGAGATAGTGGGTTTGAATTCCACTGTCGGCAGCCCTGAAGATAGTTTTCCGTGGTTTCCCGTGTTCACACCAGGCAAATGCTGGGGCTGTACCTTAATTAAGGCCACAGCCGCTTCCTTCCCACTCCTAGGCCTTTCCCATCCCATCGTCGCCATAAGACGTATCTGTGTCGGTGCAACATAAAGCAAAATAGCTAGAAAAAGAAAAAAAAAAAGTAATCACCTTCGCTGCCACTACCACCTTTCAGCTACATGCATCAGGATTGGTAGAAAGTAGTTCTTGTACACATTTACCTTGCATTGTATTGGCATTTTCTTGAAGGAGTATTGCATTCATGCAAAAATTTGACTTCTAGTTTTTGACAGTTCATAACCACAAGACACGGAAAAAGCTAGTTTTGCAACTTGATATCATGGTGCCTCCTTTTGAGGTATTTCAGCAGCAGACCTTGTCTAGTAAAACTTTATGTTACTGCTATTGGCTTTATGTCACACCAACACAGATATGTCTTATGGCAACGATGGGATAGGAAAGGGCTAGGACTGGGAAGGAAGCGGCCGTGAGCTTAATTAAGGTACAGCCCCAGTATTTGCCTGGTATGAAAATGGGAAACCACGGTAAACCATCTTCAGGGCTGCCGACAGTGGGGTTCGAACACACTATCTCCCGAATACTGGATACTGGCCGCACTTATGCAACTGCAGCTATCGAGCTCGGTCCGTATGTTACTTACTCCATTTGAATCTGGATGAAAATTGCAAGTTACAGGATTGATTCCTAACCTCATTGTAACTGTCTTTACCCCCTTCATCATGGTCTCTTATTATCAGGCAGCATTTTTTTTACATGCTGTATACATCTAGTTTCCTTTCTGTATCCTGATTGTAACAGTTATCCCTCGAGTGGTGAAGTACTGGCTGATGTCATCATTGTATATACTGTATAATACAATAAATATTAAGGAGGTATGTTCTTTGTGTAGGCTTTCTCTCTCTTTTAAGTGCTTCCATTTCATTTTGGGATATTTCTAATTGCTGCAGTCTGAATATGATACCACCTTCATATAAATATGCTATGTTTTTGAGAGCCTACTGTAAAAGATGAACATACATTTTATCATTCAATCTGTAAGAGAGTGATTTTTGTCTTGACATACTAAAGTTGTTCCAGTTACAAATATTTGAATATTTGTGCTATTGAAGTTCCAGTTTAGTTGACGTACCTTGTTTACTCAAAATAAGATACTTGAAATCTCCAGAATTAATTTTTCCAACTTACTGAAATCTATCAAGATAATGAGTTTAAAGCAAGAAAGATTAAATTAAGTTATTAGTGCTGTCAGAGAATGAAATAACGAATGTTATTGGATTTACATCCCACTAACTACATTTTTTAAGATTTTGGAGGCACAAAGGTGCCGGGATTTCATCTCGCAGGAGTTCTCTCATGTGCCGTTAAATCTACCAACACACCTTCAAACACCACTGGACTGAGCCACAATCTAACCTGCCAAGTTGGGTTCAGAAAGCCAACATTCTACCGTCTGAGCAGAAAATGAAAGATATTTAGCAGGTGGTCACTACTCTAGGACAGTTTTCAAGCTTTTTAATTTCGGGTTGCTATTTCTAGCCGAGTGCAGCCCTTGTAAAGCAGGCCCTCTGATGAGAGTGGGTGGCATCTGCCATGTGTAGGTAACTGCATGTTATTGTGGTGGAGGATAGTGTTATGAGTGGTGTGTGAGTTGCAGGGATGTTGGGGACAGCACAAACACCCAGCCCCCAGGCCATTGGAATTAACCAATGAAGGTTAAAATCCCCGACCCAGCCGGCAATCAAACCCGGGACCCTCTGAACCGAAGGCCATTCAACCAATGAGTCGGACAGTTTTCAGGCTGAGTTATACATATATACATACATGTGTATATTTTTCACAATTTGACCCTGACTAAGATTAATTTGTTATTCTCTCAGTCTTCATGCTCTTATTATCTAGTGTGTCATGCTATCTAACACTTTAAGTTACTTTAAGTATAGATATCAGATGAGCAATATCATTGATATGTAGGTTTCAGAGAGAAAAAAAAGGGAGTTCTTATTTTTGAGTAAATATGGTTGCAGAGTTTGTTGCATTCTTAGAGTATAAGTATTGGTAATTTTCATTCCTATTAGATGTAAATGGATTTTGTTTCTTAAAATAAATGTTCATAATTATTTAATGACCATTTTATTTATTTATTTAATTAATTTATTAGGTAGACCCCACAATCATATTGTAGGTCAGACTTTCACTGTTGATTCATGGATCAAATCTTGGTCAATCCATGGAAAGTTTCTGGTGTACAGATCTGTGGCATGACAGGCTTTCTCCAAGATCTCCAATTTTTCTTGTTACTTATATTCCAGTATAATACAGAACTACCCACAATAAATATGATGTAACCTATAAGATTTATTTTGTTTATTGTATGGCTTGTAGTGCCGGCAGTGTCCGAGGACAAGTTCGGCTCGCCTGGTGCAGATCTTTCTATTTGACACTTATAGGCGACTTGGGCATCTGGATGTGGGATGATGATAATTAGGTAAGGAGAGGGTGAAACCCGCTGTCGGCACATAGCCTACTCCTGTCGAATAACTCCAAGGGTTTTGCTCAAAGCTTTTCGTCCCCATCCGACGGACGAATCACCATGAACAGCTTCATACAAGGTGCGTTCCATAAATAATGCAAGCAAATTCATAAAATATCATTTATTGAATATATTCGTACAAATAATCAAAAATCTTGAAAATAACACCCTCTTGCATCTATACACTTCTGGAGGCGGTGTTTCCATGCCTGGAAGGCCTTTTCCGGAATGTCCTTTAGAGCCGATGTAACATGTGCCTGGATTTCGTGTCCCAGTGTTTTCCTTTCATGACTCCTTTTAACCGAGGAAGCAAAAAAAAAAGTCAGCGGGAGCCAGGTCAGGACTGTAGGGAGGCTGGGGAACCAATGGTGTATTGGTCCTGGCCAGGAAGTCGTTGACAATGAAGGCGCTGTGACTCGGCGTGTTGTCATGATGAACTTTCCACGTGTCCCTGATGTCGCTTCGGCAGCGCGAGACCCTCCTTTTCAGTCTTTTGAGCACTTGTTTGTTGTTTTTGCCATGTTTAGAGTTTGTGCTATCAATTGAAGGCTCAGCCATCTGTCAGAGTTCAAACAATCGCACACACACGTTACATTTTCGTTGACTCGTGAGGTTGATGGCCGTCCACTGCGAGGTTCGTCGGTGATCTCCTCTCGGCCCTCCATGAACGACTTCTGCCATCGGAAAACTTGTGATTTGGACAAGCAATCAGTCCCAAAGGCCTGCTGAAGTAATGGAAATGTTTCGGTTGCGGACTTCCCAAGTTTAACGCAAAATTTGATAGCGTACCGTTGCTCTACAGAACGATCCATTGTGCTGTGTTACATGAACTCAAAACGGGCTTGATGGAAACGCACGTCCTGACTCTCCGGCAGCTCGCTGCCGAATGAGACAAAGAGTGTTTGAAGCTAACACCCCCCTCCACCTAGCCCAGCAGGTTAGAACACGCTGCGGTGTACAGTTGCGTCAAAAAAAAATTGGTCGCATTACTTGTGGAACGCACGTTGTATGCACTCACTCCACATGAGCACTGCGAAGAGGTTTTGGAATTTAATCCAGGCTTTTGGCACGCAATCTAGTGATTAGAAATTGTAGGGGAGACCGGGGCTAGTTGTTACAGGGGCAGGTTGTTACAAACATCTTTTTGAAAAAACCAATAGGAGTAGCGCACCCCTCTCCATATAATGTGTTGACCTTGCCGTCCCTCACAATCCAAGGGAGTCTCAGGCTGCGTGTGGATCTGTGAAATTTTTAAAATGGAAAAGTTTATTTTCGCTGTGTGTTTAGGCAGCGTCTTGCACCTTCCCGATCTTTAACCACGTGATCAAATATACAGGTAAACAGATTTTTTCTGTTTGTGATTTAAACCCTCAGACATAAGCCTTATTTTTCTAATGTAAGATAATTCTATCTTTCCTCTGTGATTAACTGTAACACAAAATATAAGATGGCGGCTACTGGGGCTAGTTGTTACTTACCACGCGGGGCACGTTGATACATGTAACGATTCTTCGTGGAACAAGCCTGGCCCAAGTAGATCCACAGTTACCATTAGCACAGATAGTCTCAAATTACCAGAAACATTAGAAGATGGAAATTCAGCATTACGGCATGTTTGAGACATAAATAATTTTAGAGGGTCATTTTTTCATATTTTTTGTCTTCACTGTAGTCTACGTGAATAAACTTCAGCTCAGACCATTATAAACTAGTAGAGTATTGGTTTAAAATGATGTTAATTAGGTCATAGAGGCAGGTGATAAACTATGATATTAATTGTGTATGTACGGTCAGTCATAAGCCATAAGCCTGGTTGGATCCTCAACTCCGCCATCAGCTGTCATGGATGGCCTAGGCATCACTGAAGACGCGTACAAGGGAAATGAGGAGTGAGGTAGTTTACCTTTGCTTTCCTCACCGAGCCAGGAGTCACAAACATATCAGTCTGCCAAGCCCACTGAAATGCATGCACCAACAGACCTGATGAGCAACATTTTCACACCATTCATAGCAGGGACTGGCTGCATAAGGAATGACATTACTAGCATCGCTCATACCTCAGTCACTTTCATATTGTCAAAGCCAAGGATAAGACTGAACAGATAATTATATAATATTTAATGAATGGGCTAAACATATTTTGAATATAAAATGAAAATTATAAATATTTATCATATTTTCAGTGACATTTTACTATATGTAACAAAGTGCCCCTCGCATGTAACAACCTGCCCCGCTGTGGGGCATGTTGTTACAGAATACCTAATCTGAAAATAATGTATCTTATTGACAAATGTGTGTATGTTCTAGAATTTTTCAACTGCTATTCATATGATAAAAGTTTGTTCCTTCTATCAGCAAAATTTAAATTTCATTTACTATTCACCTTAAAATTTAAAAAAATGAAAACCAAAAATTGTAACAACATGCCCCGGTCTCCCCTATACCACCACCTCCCCTACCCTGGTGGCTAACATTCTGGTGGTGAAAATTTTTTCAACCAATGGGACTCAAACTGGCTAACTACGGTGTCAACGCAAGCTGTGTATGTGATCATTAGCTGTAACAAGTTAAGTGTATATATTTTATCCATGATTGTTCAGTTATCTGATTTATTGCTATGTCTGAAAATTATAAAAATTTTGTATAGAGAGTAAATCCAAAGAGAATTAACTGAAAATAGTACTCACAAAGGCTCATGGGCCTTCAAGTGTCTTTCATCACTTCCAAAATGAGTCCGTAGATATGTCTAGTTGTTTAAAGTTTACATAATCTAGTCACATTTCTCCTCTCACTAAAGACTTCATTCCTCACAACTAGTCCCTCTGTTACCAGTCTTTCTCAGTCACTCAGTAAGGGTGGAGATGAAACTTTACCATATTCTCCCTGTTATTGCACTAGCCAATAATTTATGGGATATATTTTGTTGTTGTCATTTATAAGTGCAAGTTGTTGTGCTTTCAAGTACTTCACAGGCAATCATATATTTTTACTGTTTTGGCATGCATTGTGTTTGTACCAGTATCTTGGAATAGACTTATAGGTGATCTGAGGGCAGAAAAATGTCTCTTTGCAACATTTAAACTAACATAACTATTTGATAAATGTTATTGTTCACAACTACTGTATTTCAACTTTTATTATTTCATCATCATCAGTATTCAGTGCTAGGACTAGTCAGTTACCTTAAGTTCCTCCATGTTCAGTGGTCCACATTTGTCTTGATTGCCATATAACTGTCACATGATGCCTTTTCTTCAATGAAACACTCTGCTTTTGTCTGTATAAATTCTGAGTGGTGCATCATCAGGACAAACACTACTTGCAAGTGAGGTGTACTAAACATTTCTGCTGGTTTAGCATCTGAAAGACCTTGCAATTAGAGATCAAATCTGACCACAGGATTTTAATCATCCTAGATGCGCCACATTTCAAATGCTTCCAGGCAGTTGATTTCTGCCTTGTGTAATGTCCATTCTTCAGAGATATACAATACAACAGTCTATAAAGGTGTGCATATTAATTTTATTCATGTGTGGAGACATAATTTACTTGTGCTTTTATTATTTGCAGTGTATTGTTATGATATTGTCTTTCAGGTTTTACTTTAGTCAAGAAAATGAATAGCAAAATCAGCACAATTGTTGATTGTGAGAATATTTGGTCTCTAGAGATTTTTTTGCTGTTTTCTCTATTCTGGTTTATACAAGTGAGTCTCTTTGGGCTAATGATATATGCCAAGTGAGCCTGAGGATGACAGTAAATAGAAACATGGATTACCTGCCTAGTCAATACTACATATTAAAAATGTATTTACATTTCACACTTTAAAATATATAGTACATGTTTCAAGAAATATGTTAATTCTCTTCTTCAGCTAAATAGCTTAAATTTCATATATTAAATTAAGACCTAATGAAACAGGGGGGTTCTTGATGTAATATGTGAAATTTTAGTAGATGTTTTGAGAAATATGTTAATTCTCTTCTTAAGCTAAATGGGTTAAATTTACAGTGTGAAATGTAAATCAATTTTTAATAAATAATATAGACTAGACAGATTATCCATCTCTTTGTTTACTATAATTAAGTCAATACGGACCCAATACTGGCTGTTATGGTCAAGATTATTTCTAATGATTATGCCTGAGGATGAAACTCGCTGTTCAATTTAATTTAATTTAATTACTTTTAAGTACCTGAACAAGGTTAAAGTCTGCTAATTTGAAGTATACAGATCATCTTCTTTCTGGCCTTAATGCCATTTTATTGAGGTCGTAACTTGCTGTGGATTTGGCCCAGCTTTACAGCTGCATGCCCTTCTTGACACCCAGAGTTGGAAGTAATTGAATAAAAGTAATCACATTACTTGTAATGATTGCTTTTCAGTAATGTTTACTTGTAATCATTACTTTTTACATAATGTAGTGTTTTTTAAAATGCTATTTGTTTGTGCATCGCCCTAGGAAGATATTTTGCCCCTACTTGCACCATATGTTATGAACCTGCGTGTATTTGGAAATTGTGGATGTGTAAAGTGTTGAATGTGAAGAAAGGAACATTAAGGACAACACAAACACCCAGTCCCCAGGCCAGGGATATTAATCATTTACAATTAAAAACCCCTGACCCGGCCAGGAATGGAACCCGGGGCCGCCAGGCAGGCGCGTTGCCCCCTACTGCACGGGGCCGGACAAAATGTAGTGTTTACTCTTGGTCTAATCCTTGAAATAAAATTGTAATTGTTACATTTTAATGATGGATATACAGTGCATCGAGAACTTTGGTATAAATGGTATAAAGCCAAGGATACGACACGCTCTTTTTCATTTACTTGCAGCTTATTGTGTTTACTGATTGAGATTTAGATAATCATGTACTACATGATTGAGAACAGAACCAGAATAAACATGTAATGGCGAAGAGGTTACAAAATGTTCATTCCCCTACTTGAATAAATAGTATGAATTCTTTTACCCTAAAAATAATTAAAACAATAATGTGACATGTAAACTTCTCTTGAGAACAAATTGGTTTGAGAGTTAGTTTAGTTTTACTTAGTGATGATAGCTGTTTAAAGTCTCTGTACTAAAAATGTGGAACACGTTTTTTTATAATGACGGGTATAAATAAACTGTTGTAAATTATGATTTTGTTTCTTTGTGAGATTTGGAAATCCCAAAGAAGTTTTTGCCCTTGGTTGTATGTACTTTGCTGATGATTTCCGTGCGACATTGATTATTGTCTGTGGTCACAAGGCCCAGATTCTTGCAGATTATTGGTTAATAGTGCTTTATTTTTTATTACAGAATAGTTTTGATTTTGTTTTATTAAATGTTTTCTGTTGAGGAAATAATTGTGCTTATTTTGAGTGTTATATGAGAATCGTAAGTTGCATATTTGTATCATGTATTTTGTCCCACATGTTCCCTGTCTGACTCTTTTGCACATCAAGAGTGTTGAAGCCTGCCTTCCTCAGGAAGCTGGGAAGCAGAATCGAACTCATCAGGGGCTGACAAGAATTGAGATCAATGAGGACTAGGCCTACCTATTTGACGATGGCAGTGTATGAAAATGTGGAGATTTTCCTGGTTATTTTGTATTTTCATGTTTGTCTATTGCTGCCATTTCCAGTGCTGACCCATTGTGTTTATACTGTTATTTGTTCCAATTTGTATTTTTACTGTCTGTATTTAGCTTATATTTGGGAACTGTGTGCTATGTAATGTTGCAGGTGCCTCTCACATAGCACATGAGCAGCAGCTAACTTGTATGTTCGTACCCGAGTTTGGTAAGGAGCAAGCTGGTTACGGATCACCTGGAGCATTTTTGTGTCCTCAGTGTTCACGTCAGTACCGTTGGAAGAAGACTCTTGTAGCTCACATGAAATACGAGTGTGGCAAGGGACCACAGTTTCAGTGCCCATACTGTCCACGTAGAACTACACAAAATAGTAGCTTAAGGTGCCACATCAAGCACAAACATCCTCATGTTGACCTTAGTAAATTACCATCTTGTCATGTGTAAACAATCTGTCAATAAACTTCATTTATTTTACAATAAAATCCCATGTTTTGATGATTACTCTTTGGATGTAAATAATAACTATGATGAGTTTTGAGACCGGTATGGGTAAAAAAGAAAAATATATATATACAGTTTATTTATATGTTCTGTATATGATTCCAGTATTCTGGAAATTCATTGATGAGCTGAAGTACATCTTTGTTAGTGGCACATCTTGTTGAAGTTGTTAGAAATTGATTTTTAACTACAAATCCTAATGATAAAATATAAGCTTTTTATTGTATTTCCTTTATAAATATTGCTTCTGTGATATATTATAAATAATTATTAATGAGCTATTTTTTTAACAAATCCCCTTAGATTTACTACTAAATACTTCCTAGGCATTTTTACATTGTTTATTGATATTACTATAAATATTCAGAATTCTTCAAAGAAGAACAATAAGTAGGTTGAGTTTTTAGGTGCTCAGTTTATAATAGAACATCATTTACTAGAATGAAGTGAAACTTCTCCCTGTAGTCTTATATAATACTGATCTTTCCATAATCCTTCAAAGTCTCTCCTGTCTTTCATCTTATCTTTGGGTTGCAGTCAAGTTTGGCATTTCATATACAGTACATCATGTGTGGTTCCCAACATAATCCTGCATTTACTCTATGATTTTAATATTATTTAAGAAACGATCAATACTGTGCTACATAATTCATCACTTACGTTGACAAAGTTTTAAGACTGTATCATAGCACCCTCCTAACAGCAAACTTAAAATGAAAGACATACAATGGACCAGAGTACTTTATTCATCATCATCATCATCATCATCATAATTCTCAAGCTGCAGTTTCCTGGGTGTGGTGAACAAGCGCTCTCCACTTTTTCCTGTCAAAGTATAGTTTTTGTTCCTCTATGTCCTCTGACCTGTCATTTCTCTTCCTGACCTCTGATTTCACTGTGTCTATCCACTGATTCCTTGGCCTCTCTACTGGCCTCTCAACTTTCACTTCTCTGTCAAAGATTATTATTTATTTTTATTGTTATAATTTATTAGGTATGACATATATTGTAAATAATATTAGGCTGTTGATAAACTTAACCATAATAGATATTTGATTTGATCCTGTATTGACTTGTTTAAATCTATTAACGAAACTATTTAAAATAGTTTGTGCTGGGTCCACCTTATCAAATACACTTTTAATAATTGAAAATTATTTATTTATTCATTCATCCATGTTTCAGGAACAATATGTATTCCCTTCATCGGTGAAACATGTAATAAATAAATAATTTTCAATTATTAAAAGTTATTGAGAAGGTGGCCCCAAGACAAATTATTTTAAATAGTTCCTTTAATAGATTTTGATATTAGGCTCTCATTTCCTACTTCCCTGGTAACAATTCCAATTGCTTTTTAATGCCATAAGAAGGATACCACCACTGCATTGTTCGAGAACCACCAAGTACCGGTACTGATTGTAAAACAGTTGCTTTAAATGTGGATATTGCATTCTTGAATGTTGATGTACATTATGTACTCACTGATTTAACTGACTTCAGTATGCTTTTCAAAGAAGATATTACCTCATTGGAACACTTTGTACCTTACTTGTTCTATCACTTTTCCCACACGTTGGTGGGGTTGCACATATGGACTTGGCTCTATTTTACAGCCTTCCTGATGTCAACCCTGCAGGGAGGGATGCCTTCTCTGTTGAGTGTGTCTGTAGTTGTTAGCTGTGTAGTGTGTTGTGTGTATATATGAAGGGGAGTGTGTTGGAATAAAAACAAACACCCAGCCCCCAAATCAAGGAAATGAACCTGATGCAATGTAAATTCTGATCCAGTGAACCCAGGGTCCTCTGAACAACATGCCTTGATGCTGACCATTCAGCCAAGCATCTGAACCATTGGAGCACTTTCTACCGTTATGACAACACTATCATTCTTTTAAATAACTGTTACGCTCTTCAGTCTGCCGAAACTAACCTTGAGTAAATAAATTTGTAAACTACGTTAAAGAGGAAACATATGGTAACAGTATTACACCTGAAAAAGAAACAGTAATGTTCTCACTGATAAAAATTCGGGCCCCTTCAAATGAAATGTAAAACCTTATGAATAACTAAATTAAACATAATTACAGCAAGTAGAACTAACACAATATATTGTCAAATTATATGAACAAACGGATTATTCATTATTGTAAGATTATTAAAAAAATAATGTTTTAATAGGTTTTATTAGACTGTCTCTGTGGTTTAACGGCTAAGCTGCTGAACTGCCAACGCAACCGTACACCACTTAGATATTCGTACTTAAAATTGGTTTCATTTTTCAGTAACTACAGAACTATACTCTGTAACCGACACTGATGCAATCGAATGGCAATTCCTCTACGTACAAATTGTAAAAACAAACTATTTTGTTGTGATCTGGTCTTCTGACCATTTCCGTGCAGAGTGACTTTAAGGTAGATAAATATTTTTATGTTTTTGCGAGGAGTCTGCAGGGCCTCTTGAAGGCCCGGGCCTGCCTGTATTGCAGGCCCTGCAGGTCCTAAAGTTACACCCCAGACTTCGCTATACTTTTTCATTCACAATTAAGTATTTATTTATTTTCCACCTAGTCGATACAATGATTGCTTAAAGCATTACTTTGTCAATTTTATATATTTTTCATCTAAACAGTGTTATGTGGCTGAAGATGTTGATAATATACGAAACATGTACCACTTTTGACCATTAAAAATTGCCTTAAGCAATCATTGTATCGACTAGGTGGAAAATAAATAAATACTTAATTGTGAATCTATTGAAGTGCGATACGGACCATGAAGCTGATTTTATGTAATACTTTTTCATGGTGAAGATATTGCCTGATTGGAGCACTTTCTACCTTACTTCTTCTATCACTTTTCCTACACACTGGTGGGGTTGCAGGTTCAAACTGTGTTACACATAAATGCCTTGGGTTCATTTTATCTCTGGGTCAGAAATTATATTGCATCAGGTTAATTTCCTTTGTTATGGGACTGGGTGTTTGTGTTAAAGTTTTAATTAAGTTCTTAGAGGTGAAGCTTTCACGGTGTGTAGAATTATTTAGTTTATTTTCCGGGTTAAAACGCATTGTTGTTTTCTGTACATTACATACAGTTTGCCAATGTTTCAAATACATTTCAGTATTCTTTGTCAAGGCGACTGAAATACCCCTACTCGATCCAAGGTAATCAATCTCCCAGGCAGCAGTCACACTACAAGAGTGGTTCCTGACATTGCTCTTATATATCCTAGCCTTTCTGGCTGATGTAAGCCCCCTGGCTGTCTCATGAGAATTCTGGAAGGTGTGTGTCACAGCCAGGTAGTGGGGCTTGCCCATGCCGTTATGTAATTGGAGGTTTGACCTGCATGTTTATGTTGTGGTCTGTATGTCTTAATCTATGTTTGATAGGCATCCAAGAATTATGATTTTATATCCTTCTTCTAAATTCATATTGTTCGGATGTTTTTTTATTTCGATAGCCTCGCGGATTTTCCTTTCCAGATTCCAAGGGATAGCTGCTAGAATCTTGGTCTTGTCAAATGATATTCCGTATCTTGTTTCGTAGAAATGCCTGGCTTCTACTGAAATATCACTGTTTTGGTTCTTGGTGTGACAGATATGTTCTTTTAGGCAGGTGGAGATCAGACGTTTTGTTTCACCTACATAGCACGTTCCGCAGCTACATTCAGTGTGGTATACTCCAGGAGCCTGTAGTTCTATTGTGTCTGTTACTGGTGGCAAATAACGGGTTAGCTTCTGGTGTGGTTTATAGATGGTTTTTATGTCGTATTTGTCCAGTATTTTTCCGATCCTGTCTGTAGTGTTTTTAATGTATGGAAGTATCGCTGTTTTCGGGCGGGTCAGTTCTTCTTTCCCGTTGTTTTCTTCTATGGTGGCCTTTTCTTTGTTTTCTTCTGATTTTCTAAAGACTCGTCGGATGTTATTGAGTGAGTAGCCATTTCTCCTAAGGGTTCTCATGAGGTGTTCTTTCTCTTCTTCAAGATGTTCTGTGTCTGATATCGCTATGGCCTTGTTAACCATTAATGTTAGAACAGCCTGCTTTTGTTATGGGTGGCGATGAGTAGAGGCGTGCAGGTACCTGTCTGTGTGTGTGGGTTTCCTGTATACTGCATGACTCAAACTCCCATTGATGTTGCGGTTTACTAGGACATCCAGAAACGGTAGTTTTCTGTTTACTTCGATTTCCATGGTGAACTGAATATTTACGCAAATAGAGTTGAGATGGTCAAGAAATAGCTGCAGATTATTGCTCCCGTGAGGCCAGATCACGAACGTGTCATCCACATAACGGAGAAAACATTTCGGTTTCAGTGTAGACATGGCTAAGGCTTTCTGTTCGAGGTGTTCCATATACATGTTTGCTATTATTAGAGAGAGCGGCGACCCCTTCTGTCTGTTCATAGAACTCCCCATTGAAGTAGAAATAAGTGGCGTTAAGGCATTCTTTAGCTAGTGTTGACAGGTCTTCTGGAAGTTTCAGGTCTAATAACAGAAATACTTCTGTTAGTAGCACCTTGGTGAAAAGTGATGTGACGTCAAAACTTACTTATAACTCCGTACTTTCAATTTATTGGTTTTTAAGGAGCTGGATGAAATGTCGGGAGTCCTTCACATAGGTTTCAGTGTGTCCTGTATGTGGCTGAAGTAGTCTGGCTAGGTAACAGACGATATTGTGTGTCGGTGATCCTATAGCGCTCACTATAGGTTACAGAGGTATGCCTTCTTAATGGATTTTAGGGAGGCCATACAATTTCGGAGGTGTGGGGTCCGAGGAAATCAGCTTCTTCTGTATTTCGGCTGGGATACTGGATATTTTACTAGTCTGTGGAGTTCGTTCATACAGGAAAATAAGAAACCCTGCCAACCGCTTTAAGAAAGGCTTGGATATATAAGGATATATAAGACCAACGTCAGGAACCACTCTTGTAGTGTGATTGCTGCCTGGGAGACTGATTATCTCGGATCGGGTAGGGGTATTTCGGTCGCCTTGACAAAGAATACTGAAATGTATTCGAAACGTCGGCAAACTGTACGTAATGTACAGAAAACAACAATATGGTTCAACCCAGAAAATAAACTAGATAACTTTAGTTAAGTTGTTTCACTTTAAGATGTAATACCATTACCGTATATTTTCTCTTTCAGGTAGTTCATAAATTTATTTACTCAAAATTAGTTTCGGCAGACTGAAGAGCCTAAATTATAAATTATCTGAGTAGAAACTGAAAAGAGATGGCTTCAGATATTACAACGCAGCTGTCAGCTTGCACCCAGTAGATAGTGGGTTCAAACCCCACTGTCGGCAGCCCTGAATATGGTTTTCCATGGTTTCCCATTTTCACACCAGGTAAATCCTGGGGCTGTACCTTAATTAAGGCCACAGCCACTTCCTTCCCACTCAGAGGTCTCTCCTATCCCATCGTCAGCATAAGACCTATCTGTGTCAGTACGATATAAAGCTAATTGTAAATATATATATATATATATACACAGTATATATTACCATTAAAAAAAAACTACCATTCTTAAAATTCTTCTGTAAAGCACATGATTAAGGTTACAGATGAAATATTTACAGAACTGTGTGATTTAGATTGGGCTGGCTTCAGTAATCTGCTGAGAAGTTCTCACATTTTCAAATGATCAACCTTTTGAACAATATTGCAATCCAGCATTCATTTTTTTTTTTTTATTCCCAGAAGTCAATTAATGTAAACAGTTAAAAAGCTCTAGGCAATGAAATTAAGACATACATATGGAAATAAGTTATACTGCCAACAGATGCAAAAAAATTAATAGTTTACAAATACCTTTCTACTTAGTGTAAAGCTCTGCAGAACTTCCCTCAACACTAGCCAAATATTGGGTTAGTAACTGGTAACACAGATTCAAATGCACAATTCCAAAATATTCATCAGTTACCTAGTTCAGTACTTACTTTTAATGAAGTTCATGATTTAAAATATTTACAAAGGTATACTGATGCAAAATAAGCTTTCAAATGAAATGTAACGTCAGTCATTAAAATGTACTTCTCTTGCAGAATCACGAAATCAAAGTTTCTTATGTTCTGCACAATTTTTCACACACAGAATGTGTAAATATGGCAATTGGGATGTAGTACAGCCTCACTGTGTCATAGATATGCAAGGGAAATAATATTTTCAGCTGTTGCAGAACATGCTCTTCCACAAACAAAGGAAATGCAAAACAAATTTCTCCTAGCATTTGCACAGGAATTTAGCACGAGATTTGAATCTTTTTATGGAAATTTACTTTTCCCTCCCCTTAAAGCTCGTGGTCTACTAAGTCTGTTCCCACAATCTACCAGTAGATTATGATCGACTTGTTGCCATCCCCTAGTCTACTAATGTGAAGTGTATAAATGATGTCTTAATCGCGAAGGAAGCCTTTCAGCTCCAATAGACCTACATCCTGAACTACTTGTTTCCGTGCTGCATTTTATAAAGGATTCTATTCTTTGTTTGATTGCTGAGTTTTATTCCAATTTTCTGTTATTTTGTATGGGCATGAAAATATGTTAGTGAGACATATACTGTATGTGGGTTTTAAAATAAATTACAGAAATATTGATGAGTATGTGTGTGCATGTAACCATTAGCAAATGCCAGGTATTTCATTTGTAGTTCTTTATTACAATGATCTATGTAGAGTGATGTGCTGTGAATGTCTGATTTTTGTTTTAAACTGACAAGATTATCAATCCACTTATATTCTCGTCTGTCAATTGAGTCAGTGCATAGATCTCATAAGTATACATTACCCAAATTAGTTTCAAGACTCAGGAGAATATATTCCGGCTCCATGGCTGAGTTGTCAGTGTCTTGGCCTTCAGTGCTCCGGGCCCCGGGTTCACTTTACAGCCAGAGTGAGGGATTTTAATTAATTGTAAACAGTTCATTTTCTTGGTTCGAGGACTGATTGTTTGTGCTGTTCCGAACATTCCTATAATTTGCACACCATACGCATCATCATCCTCCATCAGACTAACACGCAATTTGCTATATACGACAGATGCCAGCAGGTCTGCATTACAAGGGCTGCAACATGCTAGCAATAGCCACTCAAAATTATTATAGCAGCATACAGAAACTAAAGCTATTGGTAGAGTCTGTAAGAAATCAGTTCATATTGATTGACAAGCTCAGAGGTCATAAATGTTAAAGATCCAAAGTTTTATTCTTTCTTTTTTAACTTGCTTATGATCCTGAAGTTTAGCTTTTGAATGAAAGAATATGGTCATTTTCAAACTTCTGCTGTAACACTAACTGTCTAACTCTTTGTTTTCAGATCATGAGCACTGGAGACATCATGGAATAGAATTGGCTGAAGATATTTTTATGACTTCTGAAATTAGTAACATCAAGGATACTACTGCAAGAGATTTTCCTCGTTCTCAAAATTCTTCAAATTTGAAAGATCTCAGATCATTTGTTGACCTATTTTCATCCGAGTCACCAGTTACTAGAAGTGGAGTTACTACTAACATACCATATGTGGACAAACCTACTGAAAAACAGATCACGAATAGTTTGTCCCCTCAGAATATATCCATTAGAAGACTTCATTTTAATGATACCACACCTATGTTCCCATCAAATAATCAACAGGTTATAGTAAACCCTGAAACTCATACCTTACAAAGAAAAAGTATGGTATTTCCTACCTCTGAAGGTCCAGGAATATTTCCTTGTAAGAAATGTGGCAAGACTTATCGCTGGAGAAGAACTCTGAAAAATCATGTAAAGTTGGAGTGTGGTAAAGAGCCTATGTTCCAGTGTCCATTTTGCTCCCTTAGGTCCAAACGTAAAGGTAACATTTCTGCTCATATCAGGTATCTCCACCCAAAAGAGCCTAACATTCCAAATAATTTCTTGTAAAGCAGCAACAAACAACCCTTTGATTTGCCTACAGTAAGTACCGCTATGTTTAGTACTGTTAATTGCTGGGATTTTCAGCTACACGGGAGAGGTTAACAGCTGGTGACAAGCACGGTGCACTGTACTCGTCTTATGGTGACAGCATCACACTATGTGCCTGACCATACTCCAACACAGTGCCTTCTGAAGTCAGCGTAGTCACAATGGCAGAACCGGGTGGACTGCCCTTCTCTCCCTGTGCAAGATGGTAGCATGGCTACAGAATGCAGCATCTGACAGTACAGATTGTTCATAATGTGCAACAGCAAGATGTTGCTGCTAACTACGAGATCCCTTGTACCTGATTTCTCCTCGTAAGACTAGCTTGCTGGCATATTCTATCATAGAACTGTTTTTGTGTACGGAGAAACAGATCTACAAGGGCTGAACTTATACGAGGGCAAATCAAAAAGTAAGTTATGGCCATTTATGAAACCACCTATACACAGGCAACACGGCTATGACAACATACCATGTAAGTTCACTTTTCCACATAGTCCCTAAGAGACTGTAAACATTTCTCGGAACGGTCAACCAACTTTTCGATTTCGAATGCATAGAAAACACCTCCAGCGCTATGTAACCACCTGGAGACAGCTGATTTAACCTCCTTATCATTTCAAAGTCGTCGTCTGCTGAGATTTTGTTGCACGTCAATGCAACTCCTCACACGGCCCACCAAACGTCCAAACTGCTGCAGCGATTCAAGTGGGAGGTATGGCAACATCCTCCATACAGTCCATACTTAGCACTATGTAATCATCATGTGTTCCGTAAGCTGATAAAGGATCTCGGTCGACGATGATTCCGAAGCGATGAGGAGGTGAAAGCAGCTGTCTCCAGGTGCTTACATAGCGCTGGAGGTGATTTCTAGGCATCCGGAATCAGTTGGGACTATGTGGAAAAGTGAACGTACATTGCATGTTGTCATAGCCGTGTTGCCTATATGTAAGGAGTTTCATAAACGGCCATAACTTGGAACTGTAACTTACTTTTTGATTCAACCTCGTACAACATGTTTGAGAGATAAGTACAAATATTTTTTCTGCTGCTTGTTGGTAGGTCATTGAGTACATTTGATGTAAAAATGATGTCATATTTAAAAATTAACAAATGTTGAAACTTTCACGTTTGTAGCTCGGGTCGTATTTAACGATGAACGATTTATAGCTTTGCCCTACATACATTAATATAATAATATGACTGGCTTTACGTCCCACGATTTACTTTTATGGTTTTCGGAGACGCCGAGGTGCCGCATTTTCGTCCCACAGGTGTTCTTTTGCGTGCTAGTAAATCTAATCAAAGAGCCGAAACATGTACCATAAATGTTAATTAAATTCATCTGAGAGATTATTCATTATATATTGCATTGAATAGGTGGACATTTCATTTCTTTTGTAAAAAAGAAAAAAAGAAATCATACACATTTTACAGGCATACTGCCTGAAGCATGGTATGGTGGGTAGTAAAAGCCAAGGGACAAACGAAACTACCGTCTACCTCTCAAATATCGCACTCCACTTCAAACTCTTCCCTCGGAAAAGCAATTCGCCAAATTAAATGTTTTTTTTTTTTTTACAAACTACGGACATTTATCCCTACCTTTTGTAAGGTTACTTGTACTTATCTGCCAAACGATCTGTGTGTTCATCCCATTAGTTTATATGTACAACCCTCTACAACTTAGGAGATGGTTTTACTTAAATTCTTTTTTCTACTTCCACTATAGTAAGCATACTGCCATTTAATTGTTCCTAGTGAACTAAGTTTGTTTTCTGTCATATTTTTCATTGCTGTTGACTACAGGTAGTTAGACAAACAGTTTCACATGTTTCATAGTAACAAACAAAAGTATACTTAAACTCACCATATTCATATTAACTTATATAAATTCAAGGGTTTTTAATCTAATTTTTATTATGTGAAATGTGGAAGTAGAAAAAAATTCTATACAATTCAAGTCGTAGGGAGAATCGACCAGTCTTGAACTTCGTACCAGCACAAAATCGTCCTCAGTTGATGAGTACTCCTTACCTCCCTTATGGCATAAATTAGCTACACCATTCCTGATTATTGTTAAAATACATTATTTTAAGATAAACTTTCCTTCAGACTTTGCTTCCTTGACTCAAAAATGTAGTATATTATGTTCTTTATCAAATGTTATTAGTAAAAACATTATCCAAATTGCTGTTTTAAAGGCTAAAATGGGATTGTCAGCACATGGCCATAAGAAGCTACAGTTTTCCTCTCTTGAAAATAAAATTTGATATATTGGTCATCAAATAGTATCCTGTCACGACTGACGCCGAACAACAAGACTTCCACATTTCGTTTTCTTTCCAAAATACAAAGTAAGTGCTATCTGCTGTCTAATCTTTCCACTCTCTGAATTCTTCCATTCATATCTCTGGTGGACAATTTTATGGCTGAGTATTAATTTATTTATTTTCTTCCATTCTTATTTTAGCCCAGCAAATTATTTTGCATAAGGGTTAAAATTAATGTTTTATGTGTTAAGTTTATTGAAGTACACTGACTGACAGAGCAAATGCAACACCAAGAAGGAGTGGTTCGAAAGGGATGAAAGTTGGGGAAAAAACAGAGACGGCACGGACGAATAATTGATGTTTATTTCAAACCGATATGCAGGTTACACAATGCGCACGGCATCGACTCAGTAGGATGTAGGACCACCGCGAGCGGCGATGCAAGCAGAAACACGTCGAGGTACAGAGTCAATAAGAGTGCGGATGGTGTCCTGAGGGATGGTTCTCCATTCTCTGTCAACCATTTGCCACAGTTGGTCATCCGTACGAGGCTGGGGCAGAGTTTGCAAACGGCGTCCAATGAGATCCCACACGTGTTCGATTGGTGAGAGATCCGGAGAGTACGCTGGCCACGGAAACATCTGTACACCTCGTAGAGCCTGTTGGGAGATGCGAGCAGTGTGTGGGCGGGCATTATCCTGCTGAAACAGAGCATTGGGCAGCCCCTGAACACCGGCCGCAGCACATGCTGCACGTAGCGGTGGGCATTTAACGTGCCTTGAATACGCACTAGAGGTGACGTGGAATCATACGCAACGCCCCAAACCATGATGCCGCATTGTCTAGCGGTAGGGCTCTCCACAGTTACTGGCGGATTTGACCTTTCTCCACGCCGACGCCACACTCGTCTGCGGTGACTATCACTGACAGAACAGAAGCGTGACTCATCGGAGAACACGACGTTCCGCCATTCCCTCATCCAAGTCGCTCTAGCCCGGCACCATGCCAGGCGTGCACGTCTATGCTGTGGAGTCAATGGTAGTCTTCTGAGCGGACGCCGGGAGTGCAGGCCTCCTTCAACCAATCGACGGGAAATTGTTCTGGTCGATATTGGAACAGCCAGGGTGTCTTGCACATGCTGAAGAATGGCGGTTGACGTGGCGTGCGGGGCTGCCACCGCTTGGCGGCGGATGCGCCGATCCTCGCGTGCTGACGTCACTCAGGCTGTGCCTGGACCCCTCGCACGTGCCACATGTCCCTGCGCCAACCATCTTCGCCACAGGCGCTGCACCGTGGACACATCCCTATGGGTATCGGCTGCGATTTGACGAAGCGACCAACCTGCCCTTCTCAGCCCGATCACCATACCCCTCATAAAGTCGTCTGTCTGCTGGAAATGCCTCCGTTGACGGCGGCCTGGCATTCTTAGCTATACACGTGTCCTGTGGCACACGACAACACGTTCTACAATGACTGTCGGCTGAGAAATCACGGTACGAAGTGGGCCATTCGCCAACGCCGTGTCCCATTTATCGTTCGCTACGTGCGCAGCACAGCGGCGCATTTCACATCATGAGCATACCTCAGTGATGTCGGTCTACCCTGCAATTGGCATAAAGTTCTGACCACTCCTTCTTGGTGTTGCATTTGCTCTGTCAGTCAGTGTATTTGCGGATGAACTTGGTTATAACAGTCACAACATGCAATATTGATTATAGTGACAGTAATCAGTATTAAGCTTACCTTCTTTGTTTCTCTGCCAATTTTCTCACACCCGTCTGTGGGGTCATGGTATGATGTGCATCACATTTGTGGACTTGGTCAATTTTTACAGACAGATGACCTTCCTGACTCCAACACTGTGTGAAGAGATGTGTTCATCTGTTACCATGATGGATTTTTAGTGTAGAGTGTTGTTTGTAAGTGGAAAAGCCTGTATTAACAACCAGTCTTCAAGTAAGAATGGCCAAAATACTTGGTTCAGCTGGGAATCAAACCCAAGACTCTCTGAATTGAAGGCCACAATGCTGACTATTCAGCTGGATTTTCTCAATATTAAACATGTTATTTTTATGACAATTTGATAAACAACTTGTTTAGAGTATTATATATTAACATTATAAAATATTTCAAACGTCTTGTTGTTTTACACTGAACACAATCTGGTGTTGAGAGAAATTCATGGGTAGCTAATTATATCAGGAGTAACTGGAATTTTAAACATTAAAGGTTAGGTTTAGAGCAGGTCAAACTCCAAGTTTGATTGAAGGCTTTGAAAGGATAAGGAATCAGTGGGGGGATTCATAGACTTTAGGTCTAACTCATTCAATCAATCAATCAATCAATCAATCAATTAATCAATCAATACTGATCTGCATTTAGGGCAGTCGCCCAGGTGGCAGATTCCCTATCTTTTGCTTTCCTAGCCTTTTCCTAAATGATTTCAAAGAAATTGGAAATGTATTGAACATCTCCCTTGGTAAGTTATTCCAATCCCTAACTCCCCTTCCTATAAATGAATATTTGCCCCAGTTTGTCCTCTTGAATTCCAACTTTATCTTCATATTGTGATCTTTCCTACTTTTATAAACGCCATTCAAACTTATTCGTCTACTAATGTCATTCCACGCAATCTCTCCGCTGACAGCTCGGAACATACAACTTAGGCAAAGATATCAAGGATAATTTAATAAAAAACCACCTATTCAATACTTTCCACGTTTAATGTGGTTATTATCTACATGATTTTATGTAGACTTATTTGGTCAGGTACATGTTTCACCCATTATTTTGGGCATCTTCAGCCTGTAAACAACCTTTAGGTCAATGTTTGGGACCTTATTTAACCAATATAAACATACCAATATATACACTATATACAATATATACATTATATACAATATATACAAACATTAATGAACTCTTAAGATGGGTAACGTAAGTTAATACAGTTAAGTTTTTTGGTCCTAATCTATCTAATATGAAAAATGTCCAAAACTAAAATGGATCTTCTTTTCGGGGTTTATGTGACCCCTATATCATATTAAGTTCTTGACGTACCGTGTCTGGTGACAGGATGTGTCGTCTACAATAAGTGGAGATTTGAACTGATTGTTGCTTGTAGGTTGGTCAAGATTGAAAATATAAATTTAAATTAAATGTGTTTTAACTTGGCAGTTCTATTCTGGTTAACTTAAAATGTTCAAAAATAAAAATAAAATGAAACGGATCTTATTTTTTATCATAAGTCTTGAGAAAGGATGATATTAAAACTGGGGCTTATTTGACCCACGATTTTCATTTTCATGTTCTTGACGTAACTAATATTTAAATGTGTTGTCATGCACAAGTGGAGATTTAAAAAGCCAATTGTTGTAGGTAGACTGGTCAAGAATGTTGTGATTGAAACTGTTAGCGTCTTGACTTTGGGTCTCATGTAACGTCAAGGAATTGACAAGAGTACAATATTAAGCTAATTCATAGTTTTAGGCTGCTGCTTAATTGAGAAGGAACATCCTAGATACTTGATACAGTCTTGTGTGAAAAATTGTTCCCGTTGATGTGTTGCTTGGTCTTTGGGAGGGATCTTAAGAATATCTGTAATGAAGTAGAAAAATAATATTGAATTAAAAATTTAGAGCACGCGTTGTGATAAGATGTATTAAATTAACACCTCTTAACTGTAAAATGACTTACTTGTTCAATTAATACAAGATGGACCTGTCTGTTCCGGCAGCGCCTGTCTTATCACCATTTCTATTCCTGGTGTTGTACTGGTGCGGTAATGGAGGGGCGGGGCATGGAGGGAGAGTGGGGGTAGGCTGGTCTATGGGTGTGTGTGCTGTTGCTGGAGGGGAGTTTCTAGAAGCGATATGGGCGGGTTTAACTTTTGGCATGGTGAATGAAGCATTTGAGTGTGGAGATTTAAATAATTGAGGGATTTTGTTTTGATCTGAATTCACTATATTTATTAATCTAGGTGTTAATTCGTACAAAGGATTTTTAATTTCATTGACGTCGTTGAGATTTTTATTTTTATTGTAGGTTTGGTCTAAAAAGATGTGTAGATTTTCCAGTTCATTCATTAATTTCCCTTTTCCTATGCTTCTAATGATGGTAAGATCTTTCTCTATGGATGTAAAGTGATGGCCCGTTTCTCTCATATGTTGGCTCATCGCTGAGTACTTATTGTGTTTTTGAGCGTTATAATGTTCCAGATATCTCGTGTTAAAGCTCCGGCCAGCCTGTCCGATATAAGAAAAATCACATTGTGTACATGTTAGTTTATATATGCCGGACCTTGAATAATGGTTGCTATTGTGATTGACCTTGTTGTGGTTAAAAAATATGTTTCGATTGGTGTTAACTGTCCTGAAGGTTATATTGATATTGTGCCTCTTTAAAGTATTTGCGATCTGATGGGCGGCATTTTAAGTTAACCAGAATAGAACTGCCAAGTTAAAACACATTTAATTTAAATTTATATTTTCAATCTTGACCAACCTACAAGCAACAATCAGTTCAAATCTCCACTTATTGTAGACGACACATCCTGTCACCAGACACGGTACGTCAAGAACTTAATATGATATAGGGGTCACATAAACCCCGAAAAGAAGATCCATTTTAGTTTTGGACATTTTTCATATTAGATAGATTAGGACCAAAAAACTTAACTGTATTAACTTACGTTACCCATCTTAAGAGTTCATTAATGTTTGTATATATTGTATATAATGTATATATTGTATATAGTGTATATATTGGTATGTTTATATTGGTTAAATAAGGTCCCAAACATTGACCTAAAGGTTGTTTACAGGCTGAAGATGCCCAAAATAATGGGTGAAACATGTACCTGACCAAATAAGTCTACATAAAATCATGTAGATAATAACCACATTAAACATGGAAAGTATAGAATAGGTGGTTTTTTATTAAATTATCCTTGATATCTTTGCCTAACGTCATCTTCAATACGGAACAATAATGAGAGTTGTTAAATACCACTTAGTCAAGCAGCTCTTCTTCTTTCTCTCAGTTCTTCCCAACCCAAACATTGCAACATTTTTGTAACGCTACTCTTTTGTCGGAAATCACCCAGAACAAATCGAGCTGCTTTTCTTTGGATTTTTTCCAGTTCTTGAATCAGGTAATCCTGGTGAGGGTCCCATACACTGGAACCATACTCTAGTTGGGGTCTTACCAGAGACTTATATGCACTCTCCTTTACATCCTTACTACAACCCCTAAACACCCTCATAACCATGTGCAGAGATCTATACCCTTTATTTACAATCCCATTTATGTGATTACCCCAATGAAGATCTTTCCTTATATTAACACCTAGATACTTACAATGATTCCCAAAAGGAACTTCCACCCCATCAATGCAGTAATTAAAACTGAGAGGACTTTTCCTATTTGTGAAACTCACAACCTGACTTTTAACCCCGTTTATCAACATACCATTGCCTGCTGTCCATCTCACAACATTTTCGAGGTCACGTTGCAGTTGCTCACAATCTTGTAACTTATTTATCACTCTATAGAGAATAACATCATCCGCAAAAAGCCTTACCTCCGATTCCACTCCTTTACTCATATCATTTATATATATAAGAAAACATAAAGGTCCGATAATACTGCCTTGAGGAATTCCCCTCTTAATTATTACAGGGTCAGATAAAGCTTCACCTACTCTAATTCTCTGAGATCTATTTTCTAGAAATATAGCAACCCATTCAGTCACTCTTTTGTTTAGTCCAATTGCACTCATTTTTGCCAGTAGTCTCCCATGATCCACCCTATCAAATGCTTTAGACAGGTCAATCGCGATACAGTCCATTTGACCTCCAGAATCCAAGATATCTGCTATATCTTGCTGGAATCCTACAAGTTGAGCTTCAGTGGAATAACCTTTCCTAAAACCGAATTGCCTTCTATCGAACCAGTTATTAATTTCACAAACATGTCTAATATAATCAGAAAGAATGCCTTCCCAAAGCTTACATACAATGCATGTCAAACTTACCGGCCTGTAATTTTCAGCTTTATGTCTATCACCCTTTCCTCTATACACAGGGGCTACTATAGCAACTCTCCATTCATCTGGTATAGCTCCTTCGACCAAACAATAATCAAATAAGTACTTCAGATATGGTACTATATCCCAACCCATTGTCCTTAGTATATCCCCAGAAATCTGATCAATTCCAGCCGCTTTTCTAGTTTTCAACTTGTGTATCTTATTGTAAATGTCATTGTTATCATATGTAAATTTTATTACTTCTTTGGCCTTAGTCTCCTCCTCTATCTCGACATTATCCTTGTAACCAACAATCTTTACATACTGCTGACTGAATACTTCTGCCTTTTGAAGATCCTCACATACACACTCCCCTTGTTCATTAATTATTCCTGGAATGTCCTTCTTGAAACATGTTTCTGCCTTAAAATACCTATACATACCCTTCCATTTTTCACTAAAATTCGTATGACTGCCAATTATGCTTGCCATCATGTTATCCTTAGCTGCCTTCTTTGCTAGATTCAATTTTCTAGTAAGTTCCTTCAATTTCTCCTTACTTCCACAGCCATTTCTAACTCTAGTTCTTTCCAGTCTGCACCTCCTTCTTAGTCTCTTTATTTCTCTATTATAATAAGGTGGGTCTTTACCATTCCTTACCACTCTTAATGGTACAAACCTGTTTTCGCATTCCTCAACAATTTCTTTAAACCCATCCCAGAGTCTGTTTACATTTTTATTTACCGTTTTCCACCGATCACAGTTACTTTTTAGAAACTGCCCCATGCCTGCTTTATCAGCCATATGGTACTGCCTAACAGTCCTACTTTTAAGACCTTCTTTTCTATCACATTTATTTTTAACTACCACAAAAACAGCTTCATAATCACTAATACCATCTATTACTTCAGTTTCCCTATAGAGCTCATCTGGTTTTATCAGCACGACATCCAGGATATTTTTCCCTCTGGTTGGTTCCATCACTTTCTGAATCAGCTGTCCTTCCCATATTAACTTATTTGCCATTTGTTGGTCATGCTTCCTGTCGTTCGCATTTCCTTCCCAATTGACATCTGGCAAATTCAGATCTCCCGCTACAATCACATTTCTTTCCATGTCGTTTCCCACATAGCTGACTATCCTATCAAATAATTCCGAATCTGCGTCAGTGCTACCCTTTCCCGATCTGTACACTCCAAATATATCAAGATGCCTATTATCTTTAGAAATGAGCCTTACACCTAGAATTTCATGTGTCTCATCTTTAACTTTTTCGTAGCTTACAAATTCTTCTTTCACCAGAATGAACACTCCCCCTCCCACCCTTCCTATCCTATCTCTACGATAAACACTCCAGTGCCGTGAGAAAATTTCTGCATCCATTATATCATTTCTCATCCATGATTCAACTCCTATTACAATATCTGGTAAATATATATCTATTAAATTACTTAATTCTATTCCTTTCCTTACAATACTTCTACAGTTCAACACTAACAATTTTATGTCATCCCTACTTGATTTCCAGTTTCCTGTTTCCTTATCACCGCTCCCTAGGCCATCCCGTTTCCCTGAATGTACCTCCCTATTACCCTTCCAAACAAATTTCCTAACTTATACGTACCACTGCGGTTTAAATGAAGGCCATCATTCTTCTTGTCATGTCAACATTGCTTTACAAACAAGAGTGGACCAAGTAGTTGTTACAGGAGACCAGTTGCAAACAGGTTTTTCATACAATGGAACAAGATGTAAAGAACTTTTAAGTGAGGAAGATGAAGTTAATGTATTTCTTTTCATAATTTTATTTTCTGTATTTATCATAATATAATTTATTTTGTCCCTCCATAATAATAATAGTAATTGTGCAGCCTCAACTGTAGTGAGCAAGCATTTTGATCTGACACCATCTCGGCTGCCTGCGTGCTCAGTTTTGATGTTCTGTTTACACCACCAGATGGCTAAGAAGCATATCTCTGGTGGACAATTATGGCTGAGTATTAATTTATTTATTTTTTGCTAGTGGTTTAACATCGCACTAACTCATGCAAGGTTTTCAGCGACATTAGGTGGGAAAGGGCTAGGATCGGGAAGATAGCAGCAATGGCCTTAATTAAGGTACTATTTTGCCTTGTGTGAAAATGGGAAACCATGGAAAACCATCTTTAGGGCTGTCAACTGTGGGATTCGAACCCACCACCTCCTGAATGCAAGGTATTTAAAAATTAAATTTTAGGTACCTTCCCCTAAACTACCATTTCATCCAGCATGAATAAAATTATTTATAGCCTAGATTGTAAGGCCTTATTTTCATTAAATTCTGTTCACCTATTTTCTTGTGGTTCGATATTGATATGGACTTGGCAACAAAAATCAAAATTCATGAATATCTCTCTTGTCATAAGTAAAAATGTATAAGACATATATGATCGGAAATTTAATTCTATATAACTTTAGTTATGTAGTATTTATCGATAGGGCCACTAATAACATAGATATTTGAGAATTAAATTTTAGGCCTTTCCCTAAACTACCATTTCACTCAGTGTTAATAATATTATTTATAACCTAGATTGTAGTGGCTCATTTCTAGACTTTACATACCGATTTTCATTAAATTCTCTTCAGCCATTGTCTCGTAATGCGCATACATACATACAGACAGAGGTGATGGTAAATTAAAAAGTGTATATCCTTGTTACTGCGGACATGACCATTACAGAAGGACCATTCTTTTTAAATTCTGAGCAATATACATTAAAAAACTCTTATTTAATAAATATACAATTGGCATATTTAAGAACTCTTGTTTATTTCTCAAAATATCATCTTTAAGATTATTGAACTAGAGAGCAACAATATGTTGCTCGTTGTTAATAAAAGTTTTTCTTATCTACGTAATATTATAAATTACTTTATAACAAGTATACAGTAATGAACAGTTTGAACAACAAAAGATGCCACTGTAATTTGCCTCTGGCCATTTAAATATGATTGATATGAATAAGCCTGTAAGACTTCTGTAATGGAAATCAGATTGTATGTTTAAGATCTCTTGTATAGCTTAATCTTTGATGATATTAATAACGTATTTTCTTGTGTCTAATGTGATTGCAGTCTATCACATAGTCTGTCAGATAACAAGTTTAATATCATTGTAATTGTGTGTGGTGTTTTATATTTTGTCTGCCAGGTGGTATGAAAACATTTGTGAATTGGTGTACTGACTAGTGCAATAATATATTTGGGATATGACTTGTTTATAACATTGTTTATAGTATATTCATTATTTTAAAACCTTTATCTGTGATTTTACCTCTGCTTGTATGATAAAACACTTCCATGAATATGTATATTGAATATACATGTAGGATTGAGAAAATCTAGAGTGTCTTTTGTTTTTCTTTCTAGGCAAATATTAGTTCTAGGTGTGACATCATAATATTTCTCATTTAACAAGTCTTATTGTGTTTTATCAGCTGAGGAGACTTTTGCCTTGAATATTTATACTGTAAAGAAAAACATTATTTACAATGTTGGTGTGAGCTTGAGAAGACTCATCCTTTGTATGCTATTTTATTGTGGTATAATAGAGAGATTACAAAAATAATTACTCTGTTGCATAAAATCACATAATCTTTATGAATACAACAGAGTCTCAATAATTCGAGGTAACTGGGGGGAAAGGTACCTCGGATTTGGAATAACTCAGACTACACGGAGCAACACAGGGAAAATCGTGAAACGTGAAAAAAATTGGCAATGATTGGAGCTAAGGTCCTATATTGTCATTTCCTACAATGTTTTGGCATGGATAATGGTTATTTTTTTTAAAAAGTCCTTAATTGATTTATGTTTCTGAATGTTACATCGTTTCTATGCAACAATGAGACACCATCGCTCGAAGAGCAGGGTATCGGTGAGAATTGCCTCTGGTTGTTCTACGTAGTGTAGTGCTGCCTTCAACTCAGTGAGAACCTTGCTATGGGTCATCATTGGCGCCATCTTTTCTAAAACGTCTTCCTTGGTTCATTCAATATTTCAGTGATTGATGCATCTTTAAGTTCATACTGTTCATCGTTCTTCATCCATTCTCTAACTTCAATTTCATTAGCATTTTTACATCTGGGTATCTGTGAGATTAGATCTGACAAGTTTGGTATGTCACCATCATTGCTGTCATCAGAGTTACTGTCAGCAGACACAGAACTTCCTAAAATCTTCTTCCAAGAATTTTTAAGTGTCTCTGGCTTTATTTTGTCCCATAATGCTGATAACCAATACACGATATCCGTTATGGTTATCTGTTTGAGGAAGTCTGTGATGTTTTCCTCATGTGCTGTTCTTTCAGTAGTGAATGTAGCAGGCGGTGTTGATACTTTTTTTTTTTAGACATTCCAAAACTCCCTGATCCGTAGGTTGTATCAAACTTATTACATTAGGGGGCAAAAATAAAGCACGAATTCCATCACATACTAGTTCCTGTTCATCTGGATATGACTCTGCACTGTCCAGCAATAAAACTGCTTTGATAAGCAGACCCTTGTTTTTCAAGAACATTTTAATTTGAGACATGACAACACACACATGCGTGATCTCGGTGGGTGGGGGCACAGTGCGATGGCATGGTGGGAATAAGCAGGAAATGAAATGCTGTAGAAAACTCATTTTAAGTTTGCGAAAAGAAAAATTCAAATAATGCTCGGATTTAACGGATCCTCAGATTTGCGAGACTCTACTGTGTTACAAAACTTATCCTTCGTCTCTCTCAGTACTTCCTCTAGCAGTATTTTTATAGACTATCTTGCCGTAATGTCCAGCTGTGTTTGTGCAATATCTGAAACATTTTTATGGTGGACACTGACCATCCTCTACTTTTCTAGAATTACAAATATCGCCATTCATCTCTAATGTAACCTTATATGCATCATGATTAATATTCTGAGAGAATCAAGTTCACCAAGCATGTCATAGAACCGTCTGTCTGAGAGGATTATAATGATGATATTCAGTAGCAGCAATTGGGAATTAGAAGGGAGGGGGGCACAAACATTTATAGACAACAAAAAGTACCCAGGTTTGAGGGATATAGCAGAGGAGGGTTAACATCAAAATTGAAAGAATTACCTATAATATTTTAAGTTTTTGATGCTCTGTGAGCAAATTTTGATAGAAATGTAAAGGTTGACAGTCTACCAATTTAAGTGCGGTAATAATAATATTATACAGTTAAACTTTGAAAATAGGAACAATAATTATGTATGTATTACAATAAGTAGAAGTACGACATGATTACACAATTAAAAAGTAATGTTGTATTTGACTACACACTGACAGACACTAGATAGAACTTCACAGACACATAGACTGAGTGAGACTGCCATACTGATGAATGTGCGTGGCTTGGCAAAAATATACCCCTGCTACCCTTTGTCGCATATCATGCTACACATTGCTCCACGGGTCTCTACTACTTGCTGTGGTGTTGTACAATTTGGTTAGTCATTGTGAACAACATTTTGTGTGTATTTCCATTCAGTATTTTTCTTAATAATTAAAGAAATTGAAGGATAGAATTAGCTGAAAAGACACCAGGCTTTTTTATTTTATTTTTTTACAATTCCTAGCTTCAGGCAGCTAAAATGGAATAAAGATGGAATTTTTTCTCCACAAAGTGTATGTAGGGTGGGGGAGGTAAAATGCAAACACGCATGATTATTGGAAATTTTGTTAAAATTTTGAAGCAGTAACCATACTCTAAAACAAAATAAATTCAGAGAATCATTTGTAGATAGAGATATTTTAAGGTTTAGCTGAGATATTGCCAGTGACAAAGAAGGACCAAAATTGAATACCGCCATCTGGTGAACTAATAATTTCTTTGTCCATTTTGTCCTCTTGTGTTTTACCCTTAAATTTCAAACCTTTACCTCTGGCTACTATTTCCTTTCTTTTGCCCTCCACTCCTTCGCTAGACCCTGGACTGGAGTTAAGCCGACGGTCAGCTGCTCGGATGTCTGTTGCTCCTGCAGATTCAGCTGTTTGTGCTCTTCTGTTCGCCAGCCCTGTAGCACATTGATCCCCCATGTCAGCTGGCGCTTTGCAAACAGAATTATCCATCATAGCTACTTGCACTTTCCTTCCTCCTGAGTCTGGAAACTCTCCTGGTTGTCAGTTTCCTTCAGCTGAGCAGAAGTCCACATTCGTGACCAATATCCATCACCTACTATGAAGCGCTTACTTCTTATGTAGTCCTTAGTCCAGAATTCCTTGCTTTCCGTAAATGGAAACATATGATTCTCTGTTCCATGATGGTCTCTTTGTCCATGTCTCTTTTCACCCATATCCTTTCCCCTTTTAAATATTTTGCATTCAATATAACTTCATTTGCCATCAGAGATAAGATCAGCTTACTGAGCTTAATAGCTGCAGTCGCTAAAGTGCAGCCAATATGCAGTATTCGGGAGGTAGTGGGTTCAAACCCCACTGTGGGTAGCCCTGAAGATGGTTTTCCGTGCATTCCCATTTTCATCAAGGGTTATGAACTTCATGTTGTTGGTCCGTATTGAACTGAGATTACATATAAATTATAAACAGAAAAGTTTTCCACCTATTCAATACAAAGTTATATTTACAATGCGTGTATTTACGTCAAATATTATGTATTGTTTAAATATGGCTGATGATGACCCTGAGTAGGGTTGAAACTAGTCCCATGTAATGTAAATATACGCATTGTAAATATAACTTTGTATTGAATAGGTGGAAAACTTTTCTGTTCATAATTTATATGTATTCCCATTTTCACACCAGGCAAATGCTGGGGCTGTACCTTAATTAAGGCCACAGCCGCTTCCTTCATTTTCGTCTTCTGCTGTACCATAGATGAAAATGTTTTTTCTCTTTACTTCCTCCCTGATCATTTTCTTGTGCCACTTGACTTGTCTCATCTTCTTCTCTAATCCCTTCACTTTAGAAATTCTACTTCAAAATTCTCCACAACCTTTTCTGTTTATAATTCTTAGCGCTTCTTTCATTTCATTGCACTGCTCATGGAATAGCTCTCTTGTTTGTTCAGCCTGACACACGCCTCTCTGACTATTTCCTCGATCTTTTCCAAATGCTTCCTCTTGGCCTTTGCCTGCCCAGCGACCGTTGCTCAGCCCGAAGGCCTGCAGATTACGAGGGGTCGTTTGGTCAGCACGACACATCCTCTCGGCTGTTATTCTGGGCTTTCGAGACCGGAAATGCTTCCTCTGGTCCAGGATATACTGTATTTACACTCCTCCAATCACAAGTAGTATTGTTACTACTGCTGCTGCTGCCATCAGAGTTACCTACATCCCAGTTTGTTGCAGGTGACCGCGCGCGCGCGCTCACACACACACACACACACACACACACACTTCACTTGCCTGTGCCATTGACCTATGGCCACCTGATACTGTTGAACAACAATGTCCGTCTTCCTCACTCAGCACTCTCAATACAATACAATACAATATAAACTTTCACTTTGATAGCTCATTAACAACTAATCAAAATTGAATAAAGACAGCAGAAATGAAATTTCTGGGATGAGTATTAAGGAAGATAAAGAAAGAGAGAAGTGAAGATAAAACAAACTTATGGTACAACAGCCCAATAAGGGCCTTAGGCTGCCAAGATGTTGATTTCCTGGAGGTCTATTTCAGTTCCACTAAACCAGTTGTTCTTGATTTGTAATGAAAGGACAAGGTTGAAAATTCTTTTGGTCATTCTATTCTCGCTCATTCTGAGAATATGTCTGTAGAATTTCAATCACCTTTTTGTGAAGGAGTGTGAGATTTTTTCAGTATGACAGTATATTTTCTGAGATTTCCTTTCCATCCAGATTCCATCTCTACAAACTGGGACGAAGATTTTCCATAGAATTTTCCCTTCGTGCTATTCTATGTCTTTTGATTAATGATCTTCCAACCATGATTAATGTTTCCAATGCATATAATGCTTTGGGTTTGATTATTGTATCATAATGCCTTAGGTTTGCTTTCCTAAATATTGTTTTTTGTAGTTTAGAAATTCATCATCAACATCATGGCCATTGTTATTATTTTTAATTTTTGTTTCAGTAAGAGAATAATGAAACTAAATATGTATTTTTTTTATTCATTGTGCCCAACTGTGGAGCGCGTTTGAACTTATTTTGCACAATGTTTCTTCTTCTTTTCTTCCCAATATCTCTCCATTTTTCCACTGTGTTCCTTTCTGCGTGTTTCTGTCCAGCCTGTATTTTTTCTTGTTGGTTTCTCTGCAAATTTATGTTTGTTTACTAAGCTTCTAAATTTCATTCTATCTTGAATGGTTTCGTCCTCAATACCCATTTCTTGTAGATCTTCATGAATTTCTGCTAACCAATTGTTGCGGATTTTCAGGGTTAGAGCTAGATTTAGAATTTTCTATGTCAGCCTGTTGTTTTCCATTCTGTGTAGGTGTCTGTAGAATTTTAGTCGTCTCTTTCTGATGGTATCTGTGATTTTTTCTGTGAATTGAAAAATTTCGTGTAGTTTCTTTTTCATCCAAATTCCATTTTCGAACTTTGGTCCTAGGATTTTTCTGAGAATTTTCCTATATTGTTTCTCAATGCTTTTCATTTGTAACCTGCTGCTAATGATCAGTGTTTCAGATGCATAAAGTGCCTCTGGTTTGATGACTGTATTGTAGTGCCGTAATTTTACATTTTTTAATATACATCTTTTGTTGTATCTGTTCCATGTGATTTTGTAAGCCCTTTGCAGTTTAGCAGTTCTTTCTTTGTTAGCTTCCTGATTTAACCCTGCTGGCTGAATAATTTCACCTAGATACTTGAATTTGTGTACTTGGGAAATTATTCCACATTTGGTGATTAATGGTTGATTGTCGAATCTTGATTTAGTTCCTTCCATAAACTGTGTATTATTATTATTATTATTATTATTATTATTATTATTATTATTATTATTAACAACAACAACTACTGCAACAACTATAACTACAAGAGTACAACAAGCATTTCCTTGGAAAAAAAATATTACAAGAAATATTACTAGTTTAACAATCTAAATCCAGCATCATATACAAATTCACACACAACTTATTCCTCACTTTCCAGTTTCAACATGTACTAAAGATTTATTTAAAATGGAAGAAATATTCCCATACATGACATGTTTATCCTTCTTTTACTTCATTACAAACTCGCATTGCATTGTTTTTGTAGGCTACATTGTGATATACAATGAATCTGAATATACTTTATCTAATTGTATAATGTTTACAAAACAAAAAATTAGCATCTTACCTCTTTTTTTTTTTTCAAACCAAATAAATGATGAATAAATCAGCTCAAAAGCAAATATTGACACAATGATGATAGTAATGAAATAAGCTAAACAACAATATTATAACCTCAAAACTTACATGTAGAACTGCTTGAATTGTATTGTATTGTATTGTATTGTATTGTATTGTATTGTATTGTATTGTATTGTATTGTATTGTTGTTTTCAGTATAGTTACTTACAAATTTTCAAATTTTGCTATATTTCTGTGTATGATTTTGTAAAGTATTGTTAGGGCCTAAGTGTCTGAAGATTATATTGTACATTGTTTCATCATAACTAATTTCTTGGTGTATAAACCAATTTTGTTAATATCATTCCTCATACAAGGTTTATCCTTTGGGGCTACATTTTGAAATAAATGGAGGTAATATAATGTCAGTTAATTTAAAAGACATTTTGTAATAATTATAATGCTTTTCAATTTTCTCACCTTTTCCTGTGTTTATTTGCCTTGTTTCTTATCCTACACTTCCCTCATCAAGACTGAAGTTCTGTCAAGTGCCCCCTCAGTGAGTGTCGAAGCCCGCCCTCCTGATGAAACTGGGAAGCAGAAATGAGCTTGTCGAAGGCTGAGACAAAGTGGATGTAGATAAACTGGGAGCGGCAATCAGCAGCCGAGTTACGACTGGAATGGTTTCAGTTTCAAACAAGTGTGAGTTATATAACTTCTTCAATTAAATTTTGACTTCTCATTAAGGGGAGGATAGGTTTATCAATTTTGCAAAGGAGGCATAAGACTCAACATGTGAGACTGCAGAGGTTTGAGTCTCAAGTACCTGCTTCCTTGAAGAGAGTGAAACTTGAGCATAGGTGTTGGTGGATGGTGACAAGGCCAACATTTCTGTCACTTGTGTGACTTTTATAGTTCAGTAATAATCATGTTTCAATGGTGCAAGTGTTAACTAGTGTTTTATTTGTTCTGGAAGTGTGGAAGATCCTGTTGATTTAGTACGACATTCTCTCAATTTCAAGATATTATTTATCAAGGATATTGATACATATTGTTAAAAATAAGAAAGTTGATTTTAATGATAATAAAGACTTTGGCAGCAAATAATAATTAATTAAAAAAATTAATAAATGCTTTATATTAATAGCAAGAAGTTGCATCGAATTTCAAATGATTAAGTTTTTCAATAAGCATTAAAATATCAGTATAAAATGTATCTATGTGACTTCATAAAAAATTAATTGTGTATGGTTTTAATCTCAGTTTACCCAGACCATTCTGCCACACTGCGGCACTGATGAAAGAGCCCATCTAATTGAAGATGGCAGTGTATGAATATGTAGAGATTGTCCTTTTGTGTTTTCTTTCTATTCCCTTTTCCCATGCTGATCTCTCGTTGTGTTTATCCTGTTATGTGCTCTTTTCGATGTTCCTGTCTTTCTATATGTGACTTGATTTGCACTTGTTTGTTCCTTTCCTTTACTTATGATGTTTTCAAGTTGGATATTTTTGACAAGGGTTTGAAATATAACATCCCTGAGTACCCTTAAAACATAACTTGTATGGTTTTTAAGTAGCCCCTATACCATATCATTTGAAATTTTTTGTACTTTATGAATGTGTATAAGCACAGTGTTGCAATTTGTGTATTGTATAAGTGTTACACTGCCTAAGCAGTTGGATATTTGGATTCATCTCCTTGAGGGTCTGTAAAGCTTTCTAACAATTACAGCCTTACCTTTGTAGCAAGCTCTTCCTTCTGTTCATTTCCTTCTCATGCTTAATCTTATTTATAAGAAGGATAACAGCTCTAAATATTCTTGGACTCTTGGACTTTGGTATTTATATACATGCTTACATAATTAAATTGAATGATGGAAAACTTTCTGTCTATCTGAATTTTGTTAGTTTTATCATTTGTAATAATTTCCTGTGTACTTATATTCCCATTTACTTTCATATTTCATGACTAATTTAATTGTATTTTCTTTTTCAGTCAGAGCTGTTTCCTGGATGGGTTTAACAGAAAGCTTCCACAACACTACATTTGATTGTCTGTTTGGTAAGAGTAATGATCCAAGATACCAATTTCAGTTGTCATCCAAATCATCTATGTTCCAGTCTCTTACAAATATTGGTGGAAATATATTGCAGTCCAAGAAGATGCTAACCAAGAATAAATTGAAGACTGAAAGCGAGAGTGTTGTGAGTGGTCAGAGCCGATTTCCTTGTTCCAAGTGCCATAAAGCTTACAGTATGAAAGGCAATCTTGTTAGACATCAGAAGTTTGAGTGTGGGAAGGAACCCATGTTTAAGTGCCCTTTTTGTCCAATGCGTTCAAAACGAAAGGGGAATATTATGACTCACATAAAATACCTACATACTGATCCTCGAAACGACACTGAAACAGTGTAAGACTCGGAAATATATTATTTAACTTAAAGCAGCTTTTAGTAGACTGACATAATGATGTGAATGTTTCAGATTTCCTCAGAGAACCATACATTGTTTATAATTTGGAAAGAAAAAAATAGAAGAAATTATTTGGAAAAGCTGGTCCACATGAGTTGAATAAATAATTTTATTTATAAAGAGTACTGGAAAGGTGATGATGATGATTGTTGTTTAAAGAGGCCTAATGTCGTCTATTTTTTCTCATACAGGACGTTTTAGCATTATTATTGCCTCTTACCCATGAATTCTATGTCTAGAAAGATGATAAGTTTGGTTTGAACATGGCTTTTGTCATTTTTTTAAAAGATGTTTAATAGTGGTTACATTGTGGAAATGCAAAGATTTGTACATGATTTCTGCACCTACTTGTCATGATGACCAAAAAAAAGTAATTTTGTAACTAGATTCAGAGTAATCTTTATTTCATCCCAATTTTACTCTGTTGTAACTCATTTAAACAAAACCAAAAGGAACTGCCATATAATAAATTCTTTTAAAAGATAATAGGATAAACACAGTGAGAGATTTGGAATCCTATTAAGTGTTCGTTTTCATGTCCTGTCTCTATATAGGCTGGTTGGATGAAACATGAACTGGGTATATAAGTGTTAGAGGATTGGTCATACTTGTAAACAGCTTGAAAAAATTAATTCAATATCCCGCTACATTGTCGTTTTATTAGCTGGTCAAGTTAGACAGTCACATCGCTTCAGGGGTAAATTCAGATGGGCTTTGTGAGGGGGTGTTGCTAAATCTGCACATGGCTTAACACTGGCTTAAAAGTGCCAATTGAAGGAAAAAACTTTGTCAGGAGAGGGATTTGAACACGGACCTCTGAGATGACAGGATCGTGCCATAGCAAGTACACTACGGTGACAATGGCATGGTGTGTTTGCGTTTGTCTCAGCATGGCTCTCAAGCTCATCTTAAGCCACGTGCAGATTTAGCAACACCACCCTGCAAAGTCCATTTGAATTTACCCGCGAAGTGATCTGATTGGTTAATGTCAGCAGCTAATAAAATTACAATGGCGTGAGATATTGAATTCATTTTGCAAATTATTTATCAGTATGACCAACCCTGTAATACTCATATTCAGTTCACATTGTTTCCAACAACCCTGTATATGGCTTTAATTAGATCTTTATTCCTTTCCTGATCTGGAAGAGAATCATACAGAGTAGTCTGATATGTAACTTCCATCAAAGACAGAAAATAGGGAACGAGAATAGCTATGTACTGTGCACAAAGCATGAACTATTGACAGTTGTGGCAGCAATAGGAAAGAGAGCCAGGGAGCAACAGGAATACATATATGACAAGGACAAACTCCATATTTTCACATACTGCTGCCTTTCATCCTCCAAGTTCCATGAAGGTGAGTATCTAAGGAGGTGTTCTTGAGAGATCTTTATCTGCCTTTTTCCTGATCCTACATTCCCCATCTAGACTGAAGATTTCTCAGGAACAGCACTTTCAGCGAACATCAATACATGTCCTCTGGGCAATTAGGAAGCAATAGAACTAAAGGAACTGTGAAGATGATGCATAAAAAAGATGTGGAGTTTGTCATATTGTTCATTGTGGCCTCTCCTTTCTCTAGCAAGTTCTTCTCACACTGCCCTCCACTGTGTTTATTCTTTGTGTATTTTCCTATTCTCCTTCCTAGCTTTCTGTTTTGAATGTATGGTATTGAAACACTGGACTCTCCATTGTCCATAGTAATTGAGGGTAGAGAAACCAGAGATAATCTGCAAATAATGTGGAATAGATGTTGACGAAGCAATTTGCTACATCAAAATACTGTGGAATTAAATGGAGCTATGTGACTTTCAACATTCAGTAAATAATGGTTACACTACTCATTACTAAGCTTAAAAATTTACCCTATTCGGGAGATAGTAGGTTCGAACCCCACTGTCGGCAGCCCTGAAGATGGTTTTCCGTGGTTTCCCATTTTCACACCAGGCAAATGCTGGGGCTGTACCTTAATTAAGGCCATGGGCGCTTCCTTCCCACTCCTAGCCCTTCCCTGTCCCATCGTCGCCATAAGACCTATCTGTGTCGGTGCGACGTAAAGCAACTAGCAAAAAAAAAAAAAAAAAAAATTTACCCACAGTTTGTCTTCACACAGTCAGTTAACATAATTTGATGTACAGGAGTACATAATTGACTTTTTCTTCAGTAATTTTGCTTGGTTTTTGTGTATGGTGCTTTGCTAAGTTATCGGAGAGGGATGCATCTTCTTGCTATTCTGGGTAGTCCGTTATGCCTTCGGCCCATTATAGTGCAGATGAATGACTGATAAACTTGTCTGGAATTAGAGGAATCATGCCATCTTTGTTGCTTTCATTTATTTCTTCTCTTAGCCCTTTAACTTGCCCAGTAATAGCACTGTCACTCAATGACTCGTGACCTTGTTCAGTACAGCGGACTTCACACCATTTAGAGATTTTACACTGTCAGCATTCTTACAGCCTTGATTGCGTTGCAAAACCACAGGTAGCATATGTGCAGAAAATTATTGGCTGTCTTCAGCGTGTGGAGGGCTTGTAACTTTTTTTTTTTCCATGATTTGGCTATGGTGGATTGCTTTATAATATGTCATTCCTTTGGCACTATATCCAACAAAATAAACTTCCTCGTGGATAATTGCACGGATAATTGAGAGTCTGCTGTACTTCGTTATTCTGTTTTCCTTACATTCATGTATTGGATCAGTTATGTTTCTGAAAATCTGTAAACTTTTCTGTATTTCCTCATGTGAGGAAAAGTCTAAACCTGAAGAGAATTTTATTTAGATTCATTAATCCATAGATTGTGGATTTTTTTGATGAAGTGTTCAGTAATTCACTGCTCAGGTATGGACATTCAGTATTACACCATAACTTGTAGGTTATTATTTATTTATGCATTTACTCATTCATTCATTCGTTCGTTCATTCATTCGTTTATTTATTTATTTCATGACATATATACAGATGAGCATTTACAAATATATACATTTACAGATAACTACATAAACAGGTATGTCGTAAATTTACAGTCAGCAAAGCACTGGGGAGTCACAATAACAGATCTAAGTTGGCAATCTACTGTATAGCCTGTCTTCTGTAGATCCTGAAAATGACTTCTTTGGACAATCCGCAACGATACGTTGGATTGTCTGAATCGTGTCACCGTGATCACATGTATGGAAGGTCACATGCACAATTTATGTAGTAAAGAGCCACTTCATCCATGACTTGTTCGGACTCCGTTGAGAGCAATCCAGGTTCTCTATGGTAGATCAAATCTCTTTGGAGGGTGGTGGGCATTGAACAGAGATTGCCATTCCTGAGAACTCTTACTGCGCCATTCCAAATGTCACTCAGTTGCCGCACTGAAAGCTTTGGAGATCAGTTCTTGTGCTGTTTGCACTGCTGGAGATCTAGATTCAGTCGTTGAAATCATACTCTATATCACCGTGAGTGGGAAGAGCCCGATTCAATGATATTTTACCATACACCTGCACCAGACTGGTTAGTCTTCTCAATCTGGAGGTTGTGTGCGACACAATTCAGGCAGCCATTGGAGAAGGATGGATTTAACACTAGCATTGATGATGTGCATGGTTTGGTTCAAGGCTACATCAGTTTTTTTAATGTGAGGGCTATTTAGCTAGACTGAAGAGCATACTCTGCTGAGGAATATGCCAAAGCCAAAGCTCATACAGTTAGGGTGAATGCAGAAGCTGCCCATGTGGAACCAGCAAGTTTATGTAGTATGTTGTTTGTTTGTCTTTAACTTAGTGCTGTGAGAGAGATGCTTTTTGATAGAGTTGTTCAAGGTACCTGGGATTGATGTTGTAGGGCAGAGAAATTCCATTGAGTGGAACAGCAAGTGTGGTATGTGCTTGTCAATTGTCTAGGTGGAAAGAACAGGTTTCTGTTTTACTAGTGCTTGGTGTTAAGCAACACTTCCTGAAGTACTCCATTAAAGTTTCAAGATCTGTGTTTGAGTTTATCTCTATCACATTCTTACAAGTGTGTTGAGTAACTAATACTAGATCATTAGCAAACTTTCAGGAGATGCTATTAGGAATATCTGCAAATTGGAGGTCAAACAACACAGCGGAGACAGCACTAATCCTTGACTTCGTTGGTAATAATAATACCAGGTGTATGCATACGTTTTTTCTTGTTTTTGTGGTAAAGAAAACACGTAATTTTCAAGGGAAATTCATTTTTTGTTTATTCAAAATATTGGCCATCGGCTTCTACACACTTCGCCCATCTTTCAGGTAAATTATGAATACCATGCCAGAAAAACTGCTTGGCCTTTGCAGTAAACCATTCTTCAACCCATTTTCCAACTTCCTCAAAATCGCTGAAGTGCTGCTCTGCGAGCGTGTGCCCCATTGATGCGAAGAGGTGATAGTCAGATGGTGCCAGGTTGGGCCAGTTCGGCAGGTACAGAGGGATGTCCCATCCAAGCGATTTCAAGATGTCTTTCACTGGTTTTGTTGTGTGAGACTGTGCATTATTACTTTGCCATGTCTTCTGGCCCATTCCGGTCATCTTTCGATCAGTGCATGATAATTAATAATTTGTTGGCGTTAGCAGTGTGTATTAATGGTTTTGCCGGGCAATTGCTCGTCTTTGCACTTTTGTAGTCTACCAGAGCACGCTGTCTTTCACATTGAGTTCACCACGTTTAAATTGTCAAAACCATGTCACACGTTCTAATCGATGGATCATGTTCACCATATGTTTCTACCAGTAAACTATGACTTTCCACAGCCTTTTTTCTTTTGATTAAATAAGAAAAGCAACACGTGCCGCAAATGTTCTTTTTCAGGCACAAACATCGACATGATCACTGAATGATACAACGCAGATGCTAGTGTTTGGCGGACTTCACTTGTGTGTGTTGGTAGTATTGTCATTCCATTATATAAGACTTTTCATTTGTAAAGGTTAATGTCAGACGAATAAACTGATGTATATGTCAAATTCATATGCTGTGTACTGTTCACTGGCGCCATCTCTTAGTGAAACCGGAAAAGACTTATCCATACACCTGGTAATAATAATAATAATAATAATAATAATAATAATAATAATAATAATAATAATAATAATAAAAAGAGGCCTGGTGCAGGTCTTTTTCTAGTAGACAGCCTACTGGCAACCTGCATGTCTGTGAGGGTGATTTCTAATGTTGAAGGCATCACATACAACCAGCCCCCGAGCCAGACTAATGAACCAACTAAGGTTAAAAATCTCTGACCCAGCCGGGTATCGAACCCAGGACTCTTTGAACTAAAGGTCAACATGCTAACCATTTAGCCATGGAGCTCAGCACTTTATAAGTAACGTTGGATAAGTGACTCTTCTAGTGGCTTATGGTGAATATAAAAGGTAAGAGTCTAAACTTTCCTTACCTGTGGCACAAGAATGTGGGCAGCACTTAGCTGCAATCATCCCTTGCATCCTCTAAGAATCTTTTGATCGAGGAAATGTACTTAACGAATTTTTTACTAATTAGGAAGCTGTTGGTTCATATCACATTCAATATGAAGTAACTTAGATGTGAAAGAAGATTTAAATTAATCATTTGTTAGCGATAGCAGTGTGCATTCACGGTTTCACCGGGCAATTACTCGTCTTTGCACTTGTGTAGTCTACCAGAGCTCACTGTCTTTCACATTGAGATCACTACTTTTAAATTGTCGAAACCATGTCACACATGTTTCCTGACACGGCATAAACCCAAAAGCCTATACAGTATTATGTCTATAAGAAGATAGTGTTAATTTCTTGTATTTGTACCAGCTTGGGATAAAGGATTAAGTATCTAAGAACAATCAATAGGGATGTCTTAAAAGACAGAGAAAAAATTGTGAATTTCAGATTACTATTAAATATACCTAGATTTTTCTTAAGAAATGGTTAGTGTACCTTAAAGCAGAGATTTTTTGACAATATGAAGTATTCTTTTGAATCTTCTTCACCTTCTATACCGCTATATTCCTGTAAATTTTTGAAATAGTAGTAATGTAAACAGACAATTTTTTCAGTGTTTTGTTACTGTTATTAATAGATTGTAGTTAAATATTTTTATAACTAGTTATGATATGGGTATAGTGTTAGAAATATTTCATAAACTAACCCTAGTGTTGAAAAATATTTTTTTAAATACATGTTTGTATTCCCTGAATCTAGTATTTAATTGCCTTTTCTTGAAGTTGTAATTTTGTAATGTGAGCCATCACTCTATTAAATATTATTTTGTTTCACAAATTAGCTATATTTTTGTGTGATGAAGCATAAAGTCTGATATTAAATTGGCAGGCTTCTTAGAAGATAACTCTCTAGTTCAGAATAAATTTGCAAATAAGTATTCAGTACAAATGGCTAATTTGTCTAGATACTCAAACCAGACAACTTTTAATGTTCAAGAAATGAATTATCTTGTTCTAAGAAAACGTTGCTGTATGTATCCTAGCGGTATGGTGTGAACTAGAACGACATTTTATTATAATGAAAATTGGAGCCAGGATTTGTATGCAAAATGTATGTTGTTTTTTAAAATACTTTTGAAGGTATGCAGTAATGATATACTTTGTAATTCATACCTTCACAGACAATTTGAGCAGTGCTTGATAGTGCAGATAAATGCATATTCCAGGAGGAAATGCATATTTTAATTTTTTATGCAAAAGTGCAATATTCTTCATGTTACTGTCATATTAAATTATTTATTTTATTTATGTCATCAGCTAATTATGATAATTAATTAGTGAAATCTCTACAACCAGTTGGGTATAAAATAAAAATATAATAAAGAAACAACTGTATGTCTTGTTCTGAAATAATATTATGCAGTTAAAATTAAGAGCAAAACTAAGGAATCTCCACAAGTTGTACAGTAGGAGCAAACTCCAATCAGTCATACGAATGTCATCATGTGATTTGATGGTTCCGTGTGCTCCGTCAGTCTCTCACTGAGGATCTGATCTCATTTGCATGTTGATACACAAAAATTGAAATTATATTTTCATTGTATAATATGATCTTTACTGACAGACCTAGAAGCTTCACACAAGAAAATCTTAGGACAACTGTCTTTATATACAGCTATGAATAGGGCGAGTTGGCCATGCGGTCAGGCCAATGCGGCTGTGAGCTTGCATCCGGGAGATAGTGAGTTCGAATCCCACTGTTGGTAGCCCTAAAGATGGTTTCCCATTTTCACACCAGGCAAATGCTGAGGCTGCACCTTAATTAAGGCCACAGCCACTTCCTTCCAACTTCTACTCCTTTCCTATCCCATCGTCGCCATAAGACAAGGGTGTCAGTGCGGCGTAAAGCAAAAAAATAATTCCCACAAAACAAATAGTTAATGTATGTTTACTATTTGATTATGCATAGAAATCTAGGCTCTATGGAGAAATGTACAACAAAAGTCTGAACACTCTATACTGAAGATGAAAATTTTCCCATGTCTGAATGAAATGGTTATAGCAGTCTGTACAATATATTGGTTGGATCTTCATTAGAAGGTTCCTTTTAACCTGATTATATAGCCCCCCTGGTGGCCATGATCATTAATGCATCCGAATGTTGGCCAGCAGGATAGGGGAGGTGTGATTATACAACTTCTAATCACAAGATTGCATGCCAAAAGCCTGCATTCAGTTCCAAACCTCTCATGGTGTTCATATAGAGTGAGAGCACATGGTGCTGTTGATGGTGATATGTCCTTCGGATGGAGACATTAAGCCTTGAGCAGACCTCTTGGTATTATATGACAAGATTGGCTATATGCCGACACCAGATTTAATCTTCGCCCTACTTCATCATCATCATCATCATCCCACATCCAGATGTGCAGGTCGCTCGTGGCCATAAATTAGATAGACTGCACTAGGTGAGCTGAACATGTCCTCAGGCACTACCGTCATTAAACGCCATTCAAAAATAAATAAAACCTCATTATATATCTCCCTCTTTTGATCTGTGGTAGAGTGTTGGCATCCAGATCCCAAAAGCCTGGGTTCAAACCCTGCAGAGGTAGTTGGATTTTTGAAGGGTGGAAATATGCCATTCGACACTTCATATCATATGATGTTGGCATGTAAAAGACGTCTGGTGACATGTTTAATTTTTACCTTACTTAAAACTCAACTGTAGGATACTAAAGAGAGATCTGGTAAAACAAAATATCAAAACTGATGTGCAGACAATCTAGATAGTGTCATATTAAAATGCCTGCACATGATAGCTTAGGCCATACGATGGTGATTATTATTATTATTATTATTATTATTATTATTATTATTATTATTATTATTATTATTATTATTATTATTATTATTATTATTGAAATTGCAGATTCTTTGTAATATTTGAAAGTATTGGACATGATTATGCAGACATTAGCATAACATGGAAATTCTCCACATCAGCTCTAAAGGAACTTTCTCGACAATTTTTAACTTAATAAAATATATGCCATACTAACATATGCAATAAACATACTCAGTTGAAATCAAATTCACTCTACAACCACATCATACAAAACTTACAACAGTTTTTGGAATGGACATAAAAGATCAGTTGTTCATGTCTAAGGAGGTAGTTGTTGAAGATATCTACATGGTAAGCAGTCAAAATCACTCCATTGAGATAATTCTTCACTTACAATAGTGAAAGCAGTCTAATTCCATGAAATTCTTTCACATTCTCGTATTCTCACATTGTCACTGCAAATACTGTTTGTTTTATTTCTCTCATCCAGAGAAACAAATAGTCATCTGAAATTTCATGACATTTTTTCAACTATCTGTAACATTTGTAATATTCCCGAATGTGCATTCATGTTTACTGTCCTGGTACTCTTTGTCCTTGCAACAACTTTATTTTTGTAAGCAAGAAGAAGTAATAATAAATAACCTTACTAAAGTGCCTTCTGCTATGTGTATAATATTATCTTCAAGTTTTGTTATCTTCTTTGGCTGAGAGGATTCGTCATGCTGACCACATGCCACCTCATAGCCTGAGTAGCGATCGCTTGGTAGGCCAAGGCCTGTCAGAGCTGTAGTACAATGGGGTTTGTTTTATTATCTTCATTTAATGAGAATCCTCCAAACATTTTCCTTGCTGTTATCTCTTTGTTTATCAAATTTGAATATTTTTTGTCTCAATTTAGACAGACTGGTATCGGAAGGTTTTGAATCTCTTCCCAATATCTGTAGTTGTGCTTTAGGCCTACTAACGGTTTTGGCTGATACATCTTTTTCGTGTATATTATGTACCTTTAATTTTCTATCGGTTGCTTTATGTAGTTGGTTCCAGAAGTATCAGTAACGGTAATTACCTCCTGAACTACCAAACAGATACTTTTCAAATTTTCTTTGTTTATTCACTTGGATGGCTACATTGCAGAGGGATTACCACATTTCATCTGTAATGTTAATTGTGAATAATTTTTATTGCTATTTTTTAAATTTGATTTTTTTTTTTCGAAGTGTTCAGAGAATCCTTAAAACAATATATCTTACGATTTGTTTCCATAGAGTAAAGCACATAGTTTCTTAATTTTATCATTATGCGGCTCATTTGTTCATTTATTTATGCACAATGGATTTCTGAATTTCACATGTTTCTCTGGTCATGTGATGATTGACAGTTACCTAACGGTAATTACCTACTGAACTACCAAACAGATACTTTTCAAATTTTCCGTGTTTATTCACTTGGATGGCTGCATTGCAGAGGGATTACCACATTTTATCTGTAATTTTAATTGTGAATTATTTTTATTGTTTTTTATTCAAATTTTTTGCTTGTTTTCAAAGTGTTCAAAAAATCTTTGAAACAATATGTTTTGAAACCTAACAGTATTGTAATCATTGTCAGTAGTAAGTTCATACCATCCTCAACATTTCCTGCAAGTTTAAAGTCAGAATATTCAAAATTGTAAATTGTATGGCACTTTTAAACAGGGACTTGCAAAATGTTACTAATCAACCTGGAATTCTTGGCACATTCTCAGCATGAGAGCATGGCATTAAGAAGGTAAAAAAAAATTAATCATATGTAGTAATTCCCAAACAGGTCATCTTCGGATGCATACTCTATAGGGAGCGTGCACGATACTAGTAACAGAGTGCTCTGGCGAAGTTCCGAGAATTAATACGGTGATAGTGCGTTCCGCTGAAGTGAAGACTTGCGTCATAGTTACGGCCAAAAATATCATTGCATCTTGTCGTCAAGATATGAAGTAATGCTATGAAAGTTGTAATACAATATGGGTTTGAGTACATACACTTCCAAAATAGTCGCAAGTCAACAGTGAATAAAGCGCAGAAACTAGTTGACAGTGGTCATGTGTTACAGTTCTACGTTCTTTATTATTGGTGGCAAGAAATTTGCTAGCACACAAGCTACGTAAACAATCTCGCTGAAGTATGGAAACAGAGTAGGAATATTTTTCAAGATTTTGAAAATTTTCACCCACTGTATGCATCTTTCAACATGAATTCGCACATTTGCTACACTCTGAGTTTGTAACACTTCATCTTCTGTAAATCTTCCATTGTGAAGAAAAGGTGGTATATTAAGTAAAGAATTAGGTGACTGTGTTTTAATACCTGGGAATCCTTTGTCGGCTAATATAATGTCCCCTTCACTCAAAAGATTTAGGAAGCCCGAATTGTTAACAATAAAAGTATCACTAGTTCTTCCATCATAACAAGGGGAAACAGAAACAAATAGTTCCGTTTGGGGCCACAGCGAATAAAAATTTAGATGTATAACATGACTGGTACAAAGAATACGTGTAACATCTCTCATCTATTCTTGCTGGCGTTTCTGATTTCATTTCTGTGCAATCTATTATAACTCGTGTATCAGGATAAAATGTTTTAAAAGTGTGAGGCAAAGTATTTTGCATGGATAGTTTGCTAGGCCAGAAAATAAAATTAGACGTGCGTTTCTTGACTACTCTGAGAGCAGTAAAGAATATTCGTGCAGCAGTAGTCTGTTGTAGACCAAATATGACTACCAAGGCAGCAAAGGTTATACCCAATTTCATTTTCATTAAAAAGAAACAAAGGAAAAAAGTAAAAAATTGAATGTTTTAAATGAAACACTTGTTAAATCCTTCAACTGTGCCTCACTTTTTATGCTCTGGTATCCATGAAATCCCGTGCATATGTCCAGGAGGGTGTTGGGACCACAACTGTTATCCATCTTCTCCAAAATACTTGGAGGTACTGTGCTTGAGTTGCACTGGGTGCCTACATCATTCCCACTAAAAACACAAGTGAATTCAAAAGTCATTGCTTCAATCTCAGATGCTGCTTGCACCGACTTATGTAGTTTTTCACACTCATCTTTCACAATAAATTCATGAGTTTCCTGATTAGAAGACGTATGTATATTTGAGCATTTCATTCGTTTACTCGCTCTTTCAAACCGGGATACATCACATTCTCTTTTCAGATTTTTCTTATTGCTCTCATGAAACACAGATGGTATATATGATGGATTGCTTCAATCTCAAATGCTGCTTGCACCGACTTATGTCACTCATTTTAATATTACTTGGCTTTTCTGCAAAAAATGTTCACTGCAAATGACGAAGCATTTGATGGTTTCCCATGGAGTTCTTTCCATCTGCACTGAAATTCAGGAAAACATTATTATTATTATTATTATTCTTGTTTCGTTTCGGCCAACTAAGGACTACGTCATTTCAACTGTTTCCCTTGAGCTTTAATGTTGGTCCAGTACTCCTTCATTCGTATACGGTGTTGCTCCTTTCGTTCTTCCGTCCATGCCTTTCCAGTTTTCATCTTCGGCTTTGGTAGGAAACTCTGATGTTCTTGGAGTTTTTTCTTAAGTGGGACACGCTCCTGGATATCTTCAAATGAGATCCCAATCTCCTGCAGATCTTTCTGAACCTCACTGAACCATGCCCCCTTTACCTTTTTCTCTTGGAGGAAAGTGAAAATGCGGTTGGTTAACCGTGTTGAATTCATTCGGGCCATGTGTCCATAAAAAGTAAGCCTCCTTTTTCGCATCACATCAGTTATTTTCTCCACATACGAGTACAACTCCTGGTTGTGCCGTCTCCTAAACTCGCCGTTGTCTTTGACTGGACCTATGATTTTTCTCAAAATCTTTCTTTCCTTGGCCTCCAATTTCTCCATCATGCCTTTTTTGTTCATGGCGAGACATTCCGCAGCATATAGAGCCTCTGGTCGGATAACAGTGCAATAGTGTTTGATTTTTGCATTCAGAGATATAGATCTTTTGTTATAGACATTTTTAGTCAGATGGTAAGCCATTTCCATTTTATTCATACGTGAAGAAAAGGCTTCTTTTTCGGACAAGTTAGGTTCTATCCACTCACCAAGATAAATTTTTCAACTCGCTTGACTTTTCCGTGAGTCCCTTCTAGCTCACTTGGCGCCAGTTTGATGTTTGTAATGAATTTCGTTTTCTCAAAGGAGATTTGGAGGCCCGCCTTTGCAGCTTGTGTTTGAAGCTGGTTGATCTGCTTCGTGGCCACATCCAAGGAATCAGCGAAAACCGCGAGATCATCTGCAAATGCTAGACAGTCAATTGAAAGGTTCTTGTTCTTGTGGCCTAGTCTGACTCCGCTTTCGACTCCTTCATAAATCATTTCTCTGTGCCATTCACGGATCACTTTCTCAAGAACGCAGTTGAACAACAGAGGCGAGAGACCATCTCCTTGCCTAACTCCTGTCCGTATTTCAAAGGCCTCTGAAATCTCTCCTCTAAACTTCACTTTTGAGATGGTGTTGGTGAGAGTCTGTTGGATGATCACTCTTGTTTTACTGTCCAAGCCAAATTCCTTTAAGATCTGAAGTAGGGTAGTTCTATCAATTGAATCATAGGCCTTCTTAAAGTCGATGAATGTTACTACAAAAGGCTTGCTCCTTAGTTTAAGATATGAAAGGACAGATTTCAGATTCATAATCTGCTCTACACATGACCGTCCTTTCCTGAAACCTCCTTGGTAATCACCCAGCTTTGGATCTAGCTGTTCTTCTGCCCTGATTTGAAGAGCTTTCGAGAGAATTTTGTAGGTTATAAGTAGGAGGGAGATGCCGCGATAGTTGTTAACATATTATTATTATTATTATTATTATTATTATTATTATTATTATTATTATTATTATTATTATTATTATTATTATTATTATTATTATTATTGGGCGTAGTCAAGACACGTGCACATGGAAGGACATGAATGTAAACACACGAACCTGCTACAATGCATACTTGAAATGAAATGTACTATTCCAACGTGTACTTAAATGAACGTGTTCTTGACTTGGTATACCTGGTATATATGAAATGTGTGATTTACATCACAAATGAAATAAGGTACTGTACTTGCTTTATTCTTCTCACAGCTGAAATCCACTTCCTGCGTCTGTCTGATTCCCATGGACGACCAGAGAATGTGTGAAATGTACTGTGCTCCTGTCTGGTTGGAAATTGTACATGTGAAGAAGGTAGACACAAAATTGAACAATACAATGCGTTGTATTACTGGTACCATCAAACCAACTCCATGTCACTGGTTACCTGTGCTGAGTCACATTTCTCCACCTCACTTAATATGGAAGCAAGTTCTTCTAAGGGAAACTAAGAAAATCTCTGCATCACCCTCTTTGCCTCTGCACCAGGAATTCTGTCATCCGTCACAGCAGCAATTGCAATCAAGAAGACCAGCAAGTGTCACTGCAGGGCAACTCATTGCGGATGGATTTGACCTAACTGAAAGCTGGAAGCATAAGTGGTCAACAAAAACCTTGGGAACAAGTGCCTACCATCTTGATCCCACAAAGAAGCCAAACGATTTTGACCTACCGAGGAACCTCTGGTGCCGTATCAACAGATTAAGAACTGGACATGGTTGTTGTAATTATTTCAGGTACAAGTGGGGTTGGATCAGTTCACCAATGTGTGATTGTAACCTGGAAGAACAGACGATTGAGCACCTGGTCCAGCGCTGTCCTCTTCATTCGTACCCTGGCACTCCTGATGATTTGTTCACTCTCACACCTGGTTTATCTGAATGGCTGAGAAGGATGGACTTTAAAAGTTTGATTTTTGCCTTGTATATATATATATATATATATATGTATGTATGTCTGTCTGTTAGGTCATCAGCCCAGAGGCTGGTTGGATCCTCAAATAGCACCACCAAAGGTTATGCGGTTATAAGGAAACCCCCAAAAACCAATGGCAGCACCAAAATGAGGCGTACTAGGCAAGATGAGGAGTGAGGTAGTTTGCCATTGCTTTCCTCACTGGGTCAGAAAGTACTATTGCAGCACAACTGACCCTATGAGCAGCACCTTTCATAACACTCAGATGCACTAGTCATGCTCTGAATGTCATTACTCAGCACCACTCATACCCCAGCAACTTCCATATTGTCACAGCCATGGATGTTGACTGGGACTTCGGTGGAAGCTACACTTTACTCTGGCCTGTGCCAAGAGATGGATGCAAAAGTACTGTATCCATCAAGAAATGACAGCAGGCAGATATATATATATATTGTATAAAACCACCATACGATTAAATAAATCTATTTCTTGATTCATATGTAAGTGAATTTATTGGAATCAAAGTTTCAGTGAAAGATTCTATGATTGCTTGCTTGTTAACAAACAGATTGTTCATTATATTATTTACCCATGCTTGTTTCCTTAAAAAGCAAATTACTTCTTTTTTTTTTTTTTTTTTAAGAGGATATAACATCTTGGTTACATGATAGAATATGTTTATAAAGTGTTCTCAGAGTTGTTTTTATTTTTATTTTATTTTTTTATGGTAATATTTCAAACTTCATTTAAGCATGATACTGTATAGGCTTTTGGGCTTATGCTGTGTCAAGAAAATAAGGTGAAATTCTTTACGTTTCGCAGAGAACTGTGCTCTGCGTCATCAGAAGAAATCTCGACTGTCCACGAGAAAGGCTTCCTAAACAATGACTTTAAATGTAGACTTTATAATAAGCAACCCTTAAATTCCAAGCTGGAATGTTCATTTAATTATAAAAGAATAATACTTGAGCAATTACATTGGTGTTTCTTCATGTTGATACTACAATGTTTTAAAAATATATAAATAAAATTGGAACTTGTTGGTAATTATCGTAAAAGGAGAACTGAAGAAGTGAAAGGGTATGCAGCCTTAAAAACTTCCAACTTGACCAATATCACATCTTCAGAAGTGAAAAAAAAAAAAAAAGGACAGGATGTCATATTTATGAAGTAGATTCCATCACAGTACTCAAAACATGTGCTCTTTGTTAGTTAAATAGCCCCCTTATTTTCTTTCCCTCTTGATAAATACAGAGGCAACATTTTTGAGCACTACTTCCTTTTAGATAGTTTTAGTACCGAACATGGTTGAAGTCCAGATCTAACTTCTCTTTGATGAAAACTAATGTGTCTCTGATGTACAAATGCATTTTCCTGAGATGCTTTGTAACCTGCCCCCCTTTTTTTTTTTAAATATACACGAGTGATTTAGGAATACTGACTACTAGACTACTAATCTGTTATCTGTTACATTTAGGTACCAGTTCAAACTGATAACAGTTCAAAGGATGTAAAGCACACTTTTTTTTGTAATTCTTGTATTTCCATTCTGGTACAGGAGTTGGTCCATGTGCATTGATTCAAGTTCATTTTTTCTAGATATGTTTTTACATTTCTGATTTTTAACATTTGTCGTTGTATTTTATTGTATCCCTGTTGAACATACATTACTATGCAACAACCTTTCTAGAATTCCCTTTATACTAAAATAACATTTCTCTTATAGCAGCAGTTGTTTTAGAGAAGAGGTCCTCCATTGGACGGGATTGGTGGCAAACTTCAGAAAATCCTAATGTTATTGTGCAAAACTTCAGAACCATAGAGACTACCTTCCCACCAACAGGACCAGTCACAAGAAGAGGAGATATGGGAGATATTCTTCAGGCCCTGCAGTCTGGAAACAGACTTGTCGAGGGTGACTCTTTCGTTACTGTAGACTCTAGTCATCGCTCTCATGGAACTTTTGCTTGTAAGAAATGCAATAAGTTATACGGCAGTAAATACACTCTATCAAGGCATATTAAATTTGAGTGTGGCAAAGAACCTGGCTTTCAATGTCCCTACTGTGATTTACGATCGAAATGGAAGTGTAATATTACGACACATATTAAGTATCTTCATCCTGAAAAATTAAGTTCATGACCAAGAAATCAAAGACTACAATATAAAAATATCTGGCAGATAGAACAATATATTCTTGTATTTATTTAATTTACATTTTGCAGTAAAAGCTTATTGTGCAAAACAATAGAATGTCCAATTTTGATATTTTTGTTTCCTTGTATTAGCTTTACAAATGAAAAGTTTTATATAATCCTCCTTTTCAATTATTTAAGACTTTTTATTTAAAAAGTGATAACTGCCAATATATAATGAGATTTATAACATGCAATCCTTGTATTAGTGCAAAGTGAAATATTGTTTGGATGGATACATATAGGAATAACTATGGGTGTAATATTTTCATCATATTTGCTGATCAATTCCAATGTTGATACAGCTTCAGAACTATAAATCCTTGAAATAAGCTCAAAGAAGGATCCACTCCTGTAACACAACCATAATCCCATGGAGTTTTGTAAGTCAACAGTGCACAAATTGAGTCTATTTTAATTTGCATAGAGTGCCTAATAGTCTTGTTGAGGACTATCATAATAGATTCAAAACCATGGTAAATGTCACTGAATTGATAACAGTACATTCTTTCCAGGAAGGAATTGAACTTGTATTAAAGAGAACAGTAATTAGTGATATAGATGATACTCCATTGCACTACAATCCTAACTGTATGCTCATTCAGACTGTAGATAAATTAAAGTTGTTTGGCTCTGCTAGGTCTTTCTGGTACAGTCCTTGTTAAAATATGAACGTATTATTTCATTGTAAGTTCTAAAATTGATCGTAAAGACAGAATTATTATATGGTGTAGTCTAGGTCCATAACATGGAAGTGAAAGCACTCCTCACATTTTTTCAGAGTTCTTATTCAGCAATTATTTGCAAATTTTAAACTTGTTATGTGTAATCTTGAAAATATTTAACTGTTATGTATTGAGATTTTGTACAAAATTCAGTCATTCCACTTTGAAATCCTGATTTTTGAGAATGATTGTCACATTTATAGCAAGTAGAAACATGTTCCAGGACATTTGTGTTAATAGTTTTGTTTTTCTGATTTTTTATAATGTGCTTTACAATATTCAGTGCATGAAGTTCATTTGTTACTGTCTATTAAAAATATGTTTCATAATAAAGAGTTTATTGCTAGTTTTCTTTAATATTTTTATTCTGTTTGTTCAGTCTCCCTGCACTTCCTTACAAGTTTCACCCTAAGACTTGGTTTCAAAACAAATAAGCATTATGGATTTTTTTTTTTTTCAGTATTGATATTCATAATTCATTTGCCTACATATGGAAATGCTATTAGATAGGAAGTATATGTTTCATGCTGAGCTGTAAATCGTATGCTCGTGTTGGTGTAAATTTTTATGGCGTATTTCTAATGGTGCATTATCATTATCCATGCTGTCTGGCTCCATGGCTAAATGGTTAGCATGCTGGCCTTTGGTCACAGGGGTCCCGGGTTCGATTCCCGGCAGGGTCGGGAATTTTAACCATAATTGGTTAATTTTCCTGGCACGGGGGCCGGGTGTATGTGTTGTCTTCATCATTGTTTCATCCTCATCACGACGCGCAGGTCGCCTACAGAAGTCAAATCAAAAGACCTGCACCTGGCGAGCTGGACCCGTCCTGGGACCTCCCGGCACTAAAAGCCATACTCCATTTCATTTCATTATCCATGCTGTTAGATTGATCAGTTGGCCTATTAGGCTTCATCAAGATAAGGAAGTATAGTCAAGCTGCACAGCTACTACTATACAGTGGTGTGTCATGGGAATTTCCTGGGTGTTACTGATTCATAAGGCCAGCCCCGTGGTGTAGGGGTAGCATGCCTGCCTCTCGCCTGGAGGCCCCGGGTTTGATTCCCGGCCAGGTCAGGGATTTTTCTCTCGACCTGAGGGCTGGTTCGAGGTCCACTCAGCCTATGTGATAAGAATTGAGGAGCTATCTGACGGTAAGATGGCGGCCCCGGTCTCGAAAGCCCAGTATAACAGCTGAGAGGATGCGTCATGCTGACCACACAACCCCTTGTAATCTGCAGGCCTTCGGGCTGAGCAGCGGTCGCTGGACAGGCCAAGGCCCTTTCAAGGGCGTTAAGTACCATGGGGTTTTTTTTTACTGATTCATAATAGATACAGTCAAGAAGAGGATGAAGTTTCTTTGAACATTATACTAACGTATACAAGAAATGAAATTCATTTTTTAGCCCATATTGTCAACCTTAACAAGTGTTAATGGTTCTTTTTTGAGAGGAATTTCTATCTTTACAATATCAATTTATTTAATTACAAAAAATGAAGACAAGTATATGTTTAATTTATAAACACTAGATGTTACTTAAGTGTCTGATCCTGTCTGTGAACTCTAGTCAGAATCTGTCACTGTTGAAGGCATGATAATAGTAACACACATGCATTTTGAGTTAAAATCTATGGACCCTAGTCAAAATCACCATTATTAACATTTCCATTAATACAGATGTACGTGTATAGGAATACACTTTCTTGGTGTTTCTAAACTAAAAATTATTACATAGGTACAACAGTTTTTGCAGATCTTTGAAGATCTTATTGTTATGTGAAATAACAAATGCAAATTATATGGTTGTTTTTCTTAAAATCTCAAAAAGTGTTTTTGTGCAGCTGTTGAAGTAGCAAGTTTAAAATATAACTCCAACACTTTACTGAAGGGCTGTAATTCTTGGTAGTTAAAGCTGATTGAATTGGACTATTCCTGAGAGAAAATTCTCACAAAAAAGTAGTACCTACTTACATATTACAGGGGAAAAAATTCTTTCTGTTGATTTTTTAAATGCCTCGCTGAATGAGAGGTCTGTTCTCGTTTTGCCAAAAAGTACTAGAGAAACAATTGTTGCAAGATGATTTTTAGAATTTTCATGATGTGCATGTAGAACATGGAAGCTATCCATATTCTTGATATTATCTTTGGTCAAGGATTTTCTTTTTTCATTTGAAAATGTAAACACGCCCAGCAAAAGTCTTGATCATTTTTCACTACCGCAGAGCTACGGTGATTCTGTATACCATGATACATTAAAATGACTCTATGTGATTTAGTCTTCAAATCTTGTAATTCAGGAGTTGGTCTGCCATTCGAAATATACTTTTCTCACTCAATGTGCATGATCGTAAGGAATGGTTTTAAAGGCACTCTACAATAAGTCACAATCATAGGAGAATACTTCGCCAGTCAGTTTAGAATCCATGCATTGGGAGTGTAAAGGTAGGAAGAAAATCTTTGTTTGCTTTTGAGTCTAACAGGTAAATAATGCACAACACCAAGCGCGACACACTCTCACTATACTGTAGCACTGGTCACCGACACTCAGCTTGGGCGAGTTTGCCATTGAAGCGCTGCAGGCAACACATGGTGTAAATTGGAAACGTTGAAGACATTTTGTGTGTGTGCTATATATCATTTCAATTCTTTGGTGCTAGATGGCAATCGTATCTTTTCTGACATGTGTTACGGGAATCTGATGGATTTAAATCATTGATAGAAAATACAAATTATGTAGTAAGGAATATATCTAATAATTTTTTTTTTTTTTCTGTATGTTGCCGGCAGCAATACCGGCAAAGTAGACGCCATCCCTAGTACTAAATCAGTGATAGAGAATTTGGACCGCCAACTTGGCAGGTTCGATCCTGGCTCAGTTCGGTGGTATTTGAAGGTGTTCAAATACATCAGTCTCATGTCGATAGATTTACTGGCACGTAAAAGAACTCCTGTTGGACTAAATTCCGGCACCTTGGCATCTCCAAAAGCCGTCAAAGTAATTAGTGGGACATAAAGCCAATAATATTATTAACATTATTATTAGAATTTGGACCATGGATCTCTGAGCAGTGTAGCTTCATAGCCCTATTGTCGAGTGACATTTAATGCTCTTGGTTAATCTTATTCTTCTCGTGCCTTTTTTCGATCCTGGCTCAGTTCGGTGGTATTTGAAGGTGTTCGAATACATCAATCTCATGTCGATAGATTTACTGGCACGTAAAAGAACTCTGTTGGACTAAATTCCGGCACCTTGGCATCTCCAAAAGCCGTCAAAGTAATTAGTGGGACATAAAGCCAATAATATTATTAACATTATTATTAGAATTTGGACCATGGATCTCTGAGCAGTGTAGCTTCATAGCCCTATTGTCGAGTGACATTTAATGCTCTTGGTTAATCTTATTCTTGTCGTGCCTTTTCTCCACAGAAGGTTAGTGACCATGTGGAGTAATTGGATATCAAACCACTGTCTGAGAGTCCGCATGTCCATGTTCCCTTCTGACTTATCTTATATGACCTGTTACACCTAGCCGTATTTAACATTTAGGAACACACAACCAAAAGAAGCTGTTTTTCTACATTTTGTGAAGCTTACGACTTTGCGCAAATTCCCAGATCGCTGAGTACCTCCTCGTGGTATCTTTAACATTCTGCGATATATCTGCCTCTCAAACTTCATAACATGCCAGTGAGACTAACTGAGACTTAAGATTAAGTCGGCAGATATTGGAGTTTTTACTGCACAAAGATAGAGAACTATTGGCTGAACCTTTTTTACATTCTACTAGCTGTCAAACCTGGCTTTGCCCAATCAAATAACAAAGATTCCAAATTTCCTGAAGTCCCCGGCCTTGTAAAATAGCACACACACTTCTTGCCAAGTTATATTGTACAGACTTCAAAATATGTCAACAGGTTCATATGTGCACTCTCCATAGTCCTTCCAGTCATTAAGTTTCCGAGAATCTTAGTATTATAGACCCCATTTCCTTTCCACTCTTATCAAAGACATCTCACCCTCACAGTAAGTACACAGTGCTTATAATCTCGATGTCCAAAGCCTATCTGTGAAATACCAGTACCAACAGAGCTTCACCTGGATTTCATATCTATAAAATCTAGGGGCTGTCTTGATGCGAAAAGTAAGAAATTTATTTCTGCTTCTTGAATGATTCTGGTGTAAAGTATGGAATGATGTAACAGAGAGAAGATCAAAATAGGCTGAGGCAATGAACTGTGACAACACAGAATATAGTTTCTATATTTACATTTATTGCAAAGAGGTCTTCCCTCAGATGGAAAGATGAATGGAATCCCTTGAGTTGACATTGCTGTGGTTATGGCCAGTTATTTCTTGATCCTATTCCTAGAGCAGGGGTAGTGAGATGCCAGTATCTCAAAAATGGTTTGTTTTAGAGCCTTAAAACATAGTTATTGGGGATCTTCCAAATTTTGTTCCTTGCATCATTAGGCTTAAAATGATCTTTCTCTCATCATTGTACGACAAATTCGATATTTTGTCCATTAGCCTATGCTGATGTGCCAAAAGGCATAAATCTGGGGAATGGAGAGAGCTGTCCAAATTTCTTGTAGACAGTGTTAGCCGCAGGGTTCTGAAAGGTAAGCATATGGAATTTGTTTCAGATTGGTGAAACAGTATAGATTTGTATAAGGAACAGACAGATAGACTGACAAGCAGACTGACTTTCTGCTTTATATAATATACAAGTATCCGCATAGAAAGAATTTAAACACTTTATCTGTCCTTCCCCCACCCCACACCTAAGTGGACTTCCCGAAAACAAAAACACATGTTCCTTTATTTTTAAAGGAGATTACAAATACTAAGTTTCACATCTGTAACATCTTAAGTTTTTGAGATATACCGGTAAGTATTGTCATAAAAAGGATTCAACTCCTCTTTCACTTCTTTTCACGCCCTTATGTGGATTTTCCAGGAAAATCTGTGTTTCTTTATTTGTAAAGATGATTCCAAATAACAATTTTCATGTCTGTAACATATTCATTTTTTGAGATATAAGTATCCCCATAAAAAGAATTCAACCTCTTTATCGGTCCTTCCACCACCCTTCACCTAGGTGGGTTTTCCAAAAACAAAAACATACATTTTTTAAATTTTTAAAGGAGATTACAAATACCAATTTTCACGCCTGTAACGTCTTATGCTTTTGAGATACAAATATCTTTACAAAAAGAATTCAACTAATTTTTCACTTCTTTCCACCCCCTAAAGTGGATTTTCTGAACACCAAAAATTTGTGCTTCTTTATTTTTAAAGGAGATTCCAAATACAGTTTTCACATCTGTAACATATTTAGTTGTTGAGATATAAGTATCCCCATTAAGGATTCAAACTATTTTTCAGTATTTTTAGTGGATTTTCTGAAAACAAATAAAATGCCTGTTTCTTCATTTTTAAAGGAGATTCCAAATACCAATGATTATGTCTGTAACATTTTAAGTTTTTGAGATAGACTCATTTTAGAAATTCACCCCATTTTTCTCTTCCTTTCACCACTTCTTAAATCGATTTTACAAAAACAGAAAATATGTGTTTCTTTATTTTTAATTCTTTATTTTCACGTCTTAAAACTGCTAAGTTTCTGAGGTATAGATATACTCATTTTAAAAATTCACCACCCTTTTCACCCCCTTAGCGATGGAATATCAGAAAATCCTGTCTTAGTGAGCACCTACACTGTAATATAAATGTATCCACAAAATTTCATTTCTTTATGTCCAGTAGTTTTGGCTCGGCAGTGATGAATCAGTCACTCGGTCAGGACATGTTATTTTATATATTATATAGATATAGGTAGAAGATAGATAGATAGAAAAGGTACATCATATGACAAAACATTTTCCATTCTTTGCTCAGGCCAATGACTTGGTGCTATGGTGTGTGTATAAATGTATTGATTTTGTTTTATCATTAATATGAATAAAGGTTGGCAATAAAGCATACTGAACTTGGGCAACACTATGCCCTGTTGTTACCAGTGAAAAGACAATATGGCAAGCTGCAGTATGTTCTAGTTTAAGGGGGAGGTAAGGTCCCTTTAAACAGCAACCATCATCATCCTTTCTTAGTTTTATTCCATGAATAACATAGGGATTTGGAAATAATATTTCTCTAGGAAAACTTAGTCATGTCTGGCAGAAAGTAGATCCTTGTCCTGAAAATTGATTAGAATATCTAACTCTTGTTTCATGATGTTGTTGGTTAGTCATCACTGGCTTATTACCCATCAATATTGCCTGGGAATAAGATATGAACTTCTTATGTAGTATTGATTGTAGATCTGCTATGGTGTGTGTATAAATGTATTGATTTTGTTTTATCATTAATATGAATAAAGGTTGGCAATAAAGCATACTGAACTTGGGCAACACTATGCCCTGTTGTTACCAGTGAAAAGACAATATGGCAAGCTGCAGTATGTTCTAGTTTAAGGGGGAGGTTTGTTTTGCTTGGTGATCCACAATGGCTCAAGATATTCAGTTTTTGCTACATTGAGCTACTGATATATGGGAACGCTTTCTGAAAGTGGTTGGTTTGCAGAAGAGTTCTTTAAAATCCTATTTACCATGTGAAAAATGTTATTTTCACTTCACATTTGTTTGTAAATTAAATCATTACTTTGTCACTGAAGACATCAACCTGCAGAAAACATTTCTCCACAAAACAGTGCTTGATGAGATTCTGTTGTCATTCAAGAAAATACAAATTGCTGGGTATCGCAAAAGGATTTGGTATGAAGCAAATATCTTTAGGTTCTTGTTCATAAATTGGTAGCATTTATATGCTAGACAGACAACATTACAAGGCTCTATTCTATGCTTACACTGTGCCTCCGTGGCTCAGGCGGCTGCGTGTCGGCCTCTTACCGCTGGGTTCCGTGTTTCAGATCCCAGTCACTCCATGTGAAATTTATGCTGGACAAAGCGGAGGCGGGACAGGTTTTTCTACAGGTACTCAGTTTTCCCTGCCATCCTTCATTCCAGCAACACTCTTCACTATCATTTCATTTCATCTGTCAGTCATTAATCATTGCCCCAGAGGAGTGCGAAAGGCTTCGGTAGCCGGCACAATTCCTATCCTCGGCGCAAGATGGGTGCTTCATTCATTCCATCCCTGACCCGGTCATTGACTGGAAAACAGGTTGTAGGTTTTCATTCATTCTATGCTTACACCCTGACAAATATAAGCCTAAATAAGTAAAGATAAATAATTTTCTGTCTTATGTCTAGTTTTCTGAGAAATGCCACATGATACTGGCATGTTATGCTAACAAGTAAACAAATCAAACAACACACAATTTACAAACTACACCTTTTTTTAATGATCTACTGACGCCAGTCTGGCCGGTCCAGTCCGCTACGGTAATAGAGTAGACCGTACAGCCAGCGACTCTGTGCCGAGTGTTGGGCGACAAGAAATGACTTGACCCCCTAAGAGGATGAACGGCTTCGGGTGCATGAGTTCTCTTGGGTGGGGTGATGGTCCCCTCAGTATAGGAAATGACACTGGACACCATCAAGCAGCGACTATTCCCAGGTTAGGAGCGGCTGAAAAAGTCTCTGTACTCCATGGTAGGAGCGGGCTCATCACTACTGGCAGCAGCTCTAAACTGCCTTTGGGTGTGGCAAACCCATCATAATAAATGTATAAAATGAGAGCAAATATGGTTTTGCCTTGGAAAATGCTAGGGCGTCCCCTGATGGCAACGTTCAGTTCTTCAGGTACTGGGGGGAGCTGTGAGAAGTGGCACTCAGTATCATAATATATCCGACCGAGAGAGTTGGCTATGCAGTTAGGGGTGCACAGCTGTGAGCTTGCATTCAAGAGAACCCCACTGTCGGCAGCCCTGAAGATGACTTGTCGTGGTTTCCCATTTTCACACCAGACAAATGCTGGTGCTGTATCTTAATTAAGGCCATGGCTGCTTCCTTTCCACTTCTAGCCCTTTCCTCTCCCATCTTCGCCACAAGACTTATCTGTGTCAGTGCAATATAAAGCAAATTGTAAAAAATACATCCGAATCGAGACAATCAACACCCTAACCCTAACAGACAGACCGAAGAGCTGGTAGAGATCATGACTATCCTTAGTCTTTGTGATACAAAATAGGGAGGAAGAGGGGAAAGAAAACTGAAGGAAGGGTACTGGCTGGTTTACATTGGAGGACAGGATACAGTAAATGATGTAAGAATGATAGTTAGAAAGGATGTCGTGTAATATGTGAGGGAGGTGAAGGAGATCAATGACAGAATGATCATAGCAAGGATGCAGTTTCAGACAGGAACATGCGATCTGTTCCAAGTATATGATCCTCAAACTGAAATTAAAAAAGAGAAAACACAACAGTTCCTTGAAGAAGTGGAGAAGTATATTAAAGGAAAGGAAGTATTTATAACAGGAGATCTGAACACACAGGTTGGAAGAGAGAGACTGGACAGAGAAGCGATTCTGGGGCCATATGGATATGGCAACAAGACTCAAGTAGGGGATATGTTAATGGACTTTTGCCAGAGGAACCAATGAATAATAGAAAACACATAGTTCAAGAAGAAAAACAGCCAGAAGATTACCAGGTATGGATGGGGAGAAAGAAAAATGATAACATTGATTGATTACATATTAGTGGAAAAATGCCATTGGAAATATCTTATGGATGTTACAGTTTTGCCTGAGGAAGGCTTTGGGAGTGATCATAGAACAGTGATAGCAAAGTTGACAGTAAGCAAGGTCAAAAAAAAAAAAGAGAGAGAGAGAGAGAGAGAGAGAAAGATTAGGTCTGGAGATTGAAGGAAAAGGAGGTTCAGGAAGAGTTTAGGAAGGAATTATGAAAACTGATACCAGGGACAGATATTAGCCCAGGACTGGAGTAATCTTAAGAGTGCATTTGTGAAGTGTGCAGAGAAAACGTGGCAGAACATCAGGAAAAGTAAAAGAGAAAAAGACAACATGGTGGAATGAGTGAAAGATAAAGCAAAGGAAAAGAAAAAACTTGGAAGGAATAGGAGAAAAACAAAAGACTGAAGAGAATAGAGCGAGATACTTAGAAACAAAAAGAGTTTGCAGAAAGGTAGTAGCTGAAAAAAAGCTGGGAAACATGAACCAAGGAAGTAAAGGAAGAAGATTTGAACTATTTGAAAAAAATTATTTGGAATTATAAGAGACTGTAGGAATGAAGCCCCTGCCTCTTACTCGGAGGCCCCGGGTTTGTTTCCCGGCCAGGTCAGGGATTTTTACTTGCTTCTGAGGGCTGGTTCGAGTTCCACTCAGCCTGCATGATTACAATTGAGGAGCTATCTGGTGGTGAAATAGCGGCCCTGGTCTAGAAAGCCAAGAATAACGGCCGACAGGATTCGTCGTGCTGACCATACGACACCTCGTAATCTGTAGGCCTTCGGGCTGAGCAGCGGTCACTTGGTAGGCTTAGGCCCTTCAAGGGCTGTAGAGGCATGGGGTTTGGTTTGTAGGAAAAGCAATGAACAGTGTGACAAATAAACAAGGAATAATACTAACAAAACCAGAAAAGATAATGAACAGATGGAAAGAATATTTCAGTCAACTGCTAAATATTAGAAACCAGACATGTGAAGAAGGTATCAAGGCAGCAGGAATAGAAGAAGTAACAGAGTAGGAATCGGGCATTACAATGACAGAAGTGGAATGGGCAGTTAAAAAGATGACGATGGGAAAATCTGTGGGAATAGATGAAATAGCCATAGAAATGATCAAGGCTGCAGGACCAGCAGGACTTCACTGGACTTACAGAATACTCAAGTGTCCATGGAAAGAGGTAAAAAAAGTGCCCAAGGATTGGGGAAAGGGGGTTATAATATCAATGTTCAAGAAAGGAGGAATCATCATTCTCCCATGTTTCCAAGATAATGGAAAGGATATTGGAAAGAAGAATTAGAGGAAAGGTGGACAGTCATTTAAAACAAGAACAATTTGGATTCAGAAGTGGAAGGTCAACAGTGGAACCCATTTTCATTCTGAGACAGATCATGGAAAAGAGCTGGGAATATGGGAAGGATATAGTAATGACTTTGTAGACTTAGAAAAGGCACATGGCAGCATCCCCAGAACTAATAACAGTGATAAAAGTAATATATGATAACTGTTGCAGCTGTGTGAAGACAGTAGTCAGTGGATCAGAATGGTTTGAAATTGACAATGGACTAAAACAAGGGAGTGTGTTGTTACCTTTGCTGCTCATAATGGTGATGGATAACATCATAAAGGCAGCAAGGGAAGACTATAAAGGGAAAAGAATGAATGTAATGATGTTTGCAGATGATGATGTGATCTGGGGTGAAGATGAGGTGGTACAACAAAAGCTGAATGTACTGAATAGAAGGATTGAACAATGGCGATTGAAGGACAAGGTGGAGAATAGAAAGACAATGCTGATGAGTAGAGGAAGCAAAGAAGGAAAAGGAGCTATAAAAATTACCTGAAAGGAACTGGAAATAGAAGAACATTTCAAATACATGGGAAGTGAACAGACAGAAAATGGAAGACTGTATATGGAAATTAGTAGAAGGATGCAACTGGGGAATGCCTTTTACCACCAGGTACAGAGATTACTATGGAATGAAGATGTATCAGTAAAGGCTAAAGAAGTGATGTACAAGGGATATTACTTACCTATAATGACATATACAGCAGAAACCTGGACAATGACTCAGAGAGATGAGAGTGGAGTACAGGCAGCTGAAATGAAATTCTTGAGGAATATGATATGGAAGACAAGTAGGGATGGAGTGGTAAATGAAGACATTCAAAAAGAGCTAAATATGCTCAAACTAAATGACGAACTGGAACAGAACAGATTGAGATGGTTTGTACATGTCATGCAGATGAAAGAAGAAAGACTGTCCAGACAAGCACTGACAATGACATTATCGAGGAAATTGGCTGTGCAGTTAAGGATGCACAGCTGTGAGCTTGCATTCGGCAGATAGTGGATTCGAATCCCCACTGCGGCAGCCTTGACGATGGTTTTCCATGGTTTCAAATTTTCACACCAAGCAAATGTTGGGGCTGTATCTTAATTAAGGACACAGCTGCTTCCTTCCTACTCCTTGCTCTTTCCTATCCCATCGTCACCATAAGACCTATCTGTGTTGGTGTAATGTAAAAAGAAAAGTTGTAAATGACAGGAAGAGAGGACGAGGAAGACCAGGATTACAATGGATGAACTCTGTGAAGAACGGCATAGGACAGTGGAACCTGGACTGGAACACATTGTGGATGAGGAATAGTGGAGGGACAGAACTAAGTGGAGAGGAATCATATTTGCTCCTACCCGTTGTCAGCTGAAAAGGGGGAAATGATGATGACGATGAATGATCTATTTCGCCCTTTGATGAACCTTCTCGATACACTGAACAACTACAATTTGGTGTGCCATTCCTGGCAATGTCCTCAGTGGACATTCGTTAACTGAAGTCAGGTGGGAAAGATAAATGTCAATTAGTAATGTTACAGAGAGCTTTCTGCAACCCAAAGTCACACCTTTCTACACTCCATGGTTTCAGAATAATGCAGCAGCTCACAGTGTTTGAAGACAGTTTGGCTTCTTAAGGTTTGAGGTCCACTCAGGCTACGTGATTACAATTGAGAAGCTATTTGACGGTGAGCTAGCAGCCCTGGTCTAGAAAACAAAAAATAATGGCCAAGAGGATTTGTGGTGCTGACCACATGACGCCTTGTAATCTGCAGGCTTTCCGCCTGACACCTTGTAATCTGCAGGCCTTCTGGCTGAGGGTCTAGAAAACCAAGAATAACGACCGAGAGGATTTGTCGTGCTCATCACATGACACCTTGTAATCTGCAGGCCTTCTGGCTGAGCAGTGGTCTCTTGGTAGGTCATGGCCTTCAGGGCTGTTGCACCATAGATTTTGGTTTTGTTTTTGGCTTCTGAATAACTCAGTGCTGAAGAGCTGTTGTTGTTACTGCCCTGCAGTTTGCTTTACGTTGCACCGACATAGATAGGTCTTATGATGACGATGCTACGTGTGGGGAAGGAAATAACCATCCCCTTAATTAAGGTACAGCCCCAGCATTTGCCTGGATTTTTGAAGTGAGGAAAATAGTCCATTTGGCACTCCATGCCATACAATGTCAGCATGTCGAAAATCTCTGCTGGCACATGTGCATTTATCCAACAAAATTCATTTAAACTCAGTCGTAGATCGTCCAACAGCGATCGGTTTCTCTGCCATCTGGTGGAGTAAAATGGAACATCAAAATTGACACACAGGCAGTTTAGATGGCATCAAATCAAAACACTTGCATGTGATAACTTAAGTCATACCATTATTATTTTTAGCTGCGAACATACCCTTAGCATCCCTAGAGAAATGAGTAGTGGCATAGTTTCCTGTTTCATTCATCATTAAGCCAGAAGATGTCAAGATATATCACTGTTGCACCTATAAAAGCAGCTGTGTGAAATGTTTCCAGCTTAGAACTTTAGCCAGTGAGGTTCAGTCATCTAAGTTTCAATATTGTGTGGGTTGTACCAAATAATTCTTATTCTTAATAGTATTTATATGTTCAAAGAGTTCTTTTTCTTAATATTTATGTGTTTGATGGTGTAGTCCCAAAATTTTCACAGGGTGTACTCTAAAACAGCGTGTGACAAATCTCGGATGCCAGACCAACCTTCCCTCAATTTGGCATAAAGGAGGCATATATTGTAGAAGCATTTTAAGACCGAGCGGAGTGGTTCCTTCCGCCTCCTTACCCAATTTCATTTGTATCATTCATTTCATTGTCGTTAACTACTCAAATGAGATTGGTGTCGCCGGGCTGAGTGGCTCAGACGGTTAAGGCGCTGGCCTTCTGACCCCAACTTGGCAGGTTCGATCCTGGCTCAGTCCGCTGGTATTTGAAGGTGCTAAAATACGTCAGCCTCGTGTCGGTAGATTTACTGGCACGTAAAAGAACTCCTGTGGGAGTAAATTCCGGCACCTCGGCATCTCCGAAAATCATAAAAGAGTAGTTAGTGGGACGTAAAGCAAATAACATTATTATTATTATTATTATTATTATTATTATTATTATTATTATTATTATTATTATTATTATTATTATTATTATTATTATTATTATTATTATTATTATTGAGATTGGCGTCAGGAAGGGCATCCGGCCGCACCTCATCCCTGAAACCATATAGGGAAATGGGACTATAGGGGTAGTCATACATAGAATGCATTTTGAGATGAAAAAGAAGAAATATATTTAATGCACCAGTTTGAGAACCTTATATTGCTTACATAGTAGTTTTCTACTGGACCTACTTTGAGCTATTTATCTTATTAAGAACTCTCCAAAATGCCTCTTTTGATTTGAGATCACACTTCTCACTGGAACACATTCTTGAGTGGGGCATTTGCGTGAATTTAGGAACATAAGGCTGGTGAGGTAAGCAGCGAACAGTGATGACTGATGAGGTTATTCATCAAGCTGAACCTTCGATGTTCATAATTACAACCGTAATTGGAGAGTTAAAACTCAGTCATGGAATGGAAAAATTAAAAAAGAAAGAAACAAAAGCAGAAGGTATATGCAAGAAATCAGAAGGCATACTCTAATGAGCAGAGTAAAGCAGAGGGCACATCGTGTATACTCGCGTGTACATTCGACCACAGTCCTGTATGTGCTGCAGGTCTATGACTACATCGTCATATAGCCATTTTCACGGTTGCAGCAATGATATATCAGTGTGATATGCTAAATCCAATTGGTTTTTAAATGAAAAATGTCCTGCATTGTGTGATACTACTGGCATGTGTGTTTGAACACTTCTAGTTTCTTTTTACTTACTTTAATTTAATTTGTCTACCCTTGCTGGCAAGATGTAGGTGTGTACATTGCGCTATGTCTTCTGGTATGGGCTAGAGCAATTTGTTACTTTCATTGACCTGTCTAAGTCTCATCCTTGGCTTTGACAATATGAAAGTGACTGAGGTATGAGTGATGCTAGTAATACCATTCCTTATGCAGCCAGTCCCTGTTATGAATGGTGTGAAAATATCGCTCATAGGGTCGGTTGGTGCATGCATTTTAGTGGGCTTGGCAGACTGATATGTAATAGCAACTCTGGCTCGGTGAGGAAAGCAACAGGAAACTACCTCACTCCTCATTTCCCTAGTATGCGTCTTCAGTGACGCCTAGACTGTCTATGATAGCATTTGGTGGATCTGTAGAGGATCAAATCAGCCTTCGGCCTGAATACCCAACATACACAATTTAATTTGTATGCTCACATCATTAAGGACCATGGCAGAAAGGTTGAGGGCTTTAATCTTCCGTGCCATGAGTGGAATACACTAAAACAAATTAAAACAGACCATGGGAGGTGTAGTTTTATGATGTATAAATGGGTATTTTAAAGATATTGCTTTCTACAGTTGTGATCCAAAAGAACAAACATTGACTGACAGTGTGACACCAGGTGCACAAATCTGGATGTTGATTGTTAACCTTGTACTTGTTTATACCTACTCTATGGAATGAAGTGCCAAATGGAGTTTTTGCCACCTTTTAAAAATCTGACTACATCTGTCAAGTTTGAACCCACTATCTTAGAGTCCAGAGACTGACATTCTACCAGTGATCTGGAAAAACCATATCAAACCCCATGGCATAAGAGTCCCCAAGGGCCATGATGTACCAAGCAATCGCTGCTCAGTATGAAGACTTGCAAATTACAAGGCGTCATGTGGTCAGCATGAAGAATCCTCTCCGCTGTTATTCTTGGCTTTCTATCTTACCGTCAGATAGCTCCTCAATTGTAATCTCATAGGTTGAGTGGAGCTCGAGCCAGCCCCCAAGTCCAGGTAAAAATCCTTGACCACCGAGCTCGATAGCTGCAGTCGCTTAAGTGCGGCCAGTATCCAGTATTCGGGAGATAGTAGTTTCGAACCCCACTGTCAGCAGCCCTGAAAATGGTTTTCCGTGGTTTCCCATTTTCACACCAGGCAAATGCTGGGGCTGTACCTTCATTAATGCCATGGCCGCTTCCTTCCCACTCCTAACCCTTCCCTATCCCATCGTCGCCATAAGACCTATCTGCGTCGGTGCGTTTTTAAAGGGCAAAAGAAAGTCCATTCCACACCCTTAATGCATGATATTGGCACGTAAAAGATCTCTTGTGACACATTTGGTGTTTACCCAACAAAATTAATTAAAACTGTGTTGTTACTCATATGTAAAGCAACTAGCAAAAAAAAAAATCCTTGACCTGACTGGGAAATGAACCTGGGGTCTTTGGGTAAGTGGCAGGCTCATTATCCCCCAGATGGCAGGGCCAGCCTACTGATCTGATGTGCTTGTCAAGTCATACGATGATAGTTATGATAAATAATTTGATTTGCAAAGCATGTGGAGAATTATAACTCTTTGTCTTTGTGGAATAGAAGTGGTACTGTCATCCTTATTTTCACTTAAACATATCATAACAAGGTATTTAGAAATGAAGGAGGACAGAAATAGTATACTATCTTTATCAAACAGCCAAGGATATGGGCTGACAGAAAGGTGTACTTATATAGACGTTGATTGAACAAAAATCTGCATGTCTCTGTAAGGGCATAAGGTTTATTTGTAAGGGGTAACCTAGAAGTAGATAGAAGATTTGTAGATCTGTATTATAGTGGAAACTAAAATATTATAAGCAGACTTGTATTTAATTGAAATCATCAGTAATTGAATGTAGTGTAAAATGTTGTTGACGTATATTCAGACTCACTTTTAGAATAAATATGTAGAATGTCACAAATAGTAGAAATCAATGTGCCAACTGTTATGTATGCCTCCTGGGTGTGTACAATACCTGCCAAGTTATGGGAAAATCTCATGTAAATTGTATTTCCCATCTATATATTGGAATAGTTCAAGCACTTTTGCTTTTCCTAATGATGATCTGCAATATTTTTTTTCTATTTTTAACCTCAATTTGTCTTTTACAGATAATACATCTGCATCATGGACGAAGTGTGAAGATCAATTTTCTCTGGACCCAAGTAGCCTGGACTCAAGTTTCTTCAATCTTCATGAAGCAAAGATACATTTTACAGTACCTTCTGATTGTTCTCTTCGTAACATTGATGAGAATAGTTTCAGGGGAGGTACACTGCTTGTTCGTAGAAGTTCTGGTGATCCTGGTATATTTCCCTGTGGGAGATGTGGAAAGACATACAGATCAAAGGGAAACTTAGTTAGACATATGAAGTTTGAATGTGGTATTGAACCACAGTTCAAATGTCCTTTCTGTCCAAAACGTTCAAAGCGGAAAGGAAATTTGGAAAAACATATAAAATCATTGCATTCTGATTTCAGTAGTATGATTAATTCTTCATGATTCCTGATAAAAAAGAATAACGAGAAAAGAAAAAGAGGAGGCCCAGGAATGTAGAATATAATTCTTACTATTTTAGAGTAAAATACAAAATATTTTGATATTTACTTCCTAGTTACTTCTCTTGTAGCATTAGTCTGTGAAAGTCTTAATTTATCCATAATTAAACCTTATCTATGTGTAAGAACTTATTCTCTCTTGAGAGTAATAATTGTGTGATTATTTTTTAATATTTACTTGTTTGTCTGTTTGTTTATTTATTTGTCTTCTTTCTTTTGTTTAAGAACTGTTAATGCTTGTGTATGCGTCATTATATGAAGCAACATTATTCTTTGTAATAATAAGTCTGTAACCTTGGTTCAACACTTTTGAGACTTGATGCATGAAGATAGTGTTGGTAGAAGCTCTCTCTGTGAAGCAGTGGTAGAGTGCTGGCTTTCGAATCCCAAGACTCCAGGTTCAAGCCCGGCAGAGGTAGTTGGGTTTTTAAAGGGCAAAAGAAAGTCCATTCCACACTCCTTAATGTATGATATTGGCACGTAAAAGATCTCTTGTGACACATTTGGTGTTTACCCAACAAAATTAATTAAAACTCGGCCACAGATTGCCTGACAGAAAACCGTTTCTCTGCCATCTGGTAGAGGAAAATGGAACATCAAAATTGACATGCAGGCAACCTAAATGGTGTCAAATCAAAATACCAACACAAAGTAGCTGGGACCTTATAATTTATCATTATTATTATCATTATTATTATTATTATTATTATTGACAATGTATATTCTATTTAATAGATTTTTTTGTCTAATTGAGAATTCTATTCTATGGAAATAGAACAGATAATGTGCACTAAACAAAAAAAAATTAATCAAAGCATGTCCCAGGCTTTCCATAACTTTGGTTCATTTTTCTAGCAAGTTTATAATTCTGTCCATACAAACCTGAGTTGGCTCTGTGGTGAGGAAGCATCCAAAGTGCTATTTGACATTCAAATAATTTTTCTACAATGAAAACTATTGGATGTTGGATGGTACAATATATCTGATAAATATGGTGAGTATTGTTAAGACATCCCAGATTATTTGTTCATCTTTCTACAGGTTAGTGAAGGCATATGAGGCCTTTTGTTGTCTTAGTGAACACAACGGCCATTACTTAGTTCTTACCTTTCTGTTAAGTAGATGGAACTGACTTTTTCTTATAGAGGTGGAGGCACAATTCTGGCAAAATGATACCATGCTGTCTATGCAATTTACCTTCATGTCATGGTTGTTGTATTCACAAGGGTGCCACTGAATGATGCTATTGCATTGTCACCAACATATCAGTCAATCAATCAATCAATCAATCAATACTGATCTGCATTTAGGGCAGTTGCCCATTCCTTATCTGTTGTTTTCCTAGCCTTTTCTTAAATGATTTTAAAGAAATTGAAAATTTATTGAACATCTCCCTTGGTAAGTTATTCCAGTCCCTAACTCCCGTTCCTATAAATGAATATTTGCCCCAATTTGTCCTCTTGAATTCCAACTTTATCTTCATATTGTGATCATTCCTACTTTTAAAGACACCGCTGAAACTTATTTGTCTACTAATGTCATTCCACGCCATCTCCGCTCTGACAGCTCGGAAGTCGAGCAGCTCGTCTTCTTTCTCCCGAGTCTTCCCAGCCCAAACTTTGCAACCTTTTTGTAACGCTACTCTTGTTGGAAATCACCCAGAACAAATCGAGCTGCTTTTCTTTGTTTTGTTTTTTTCCACTTCTTGAATCAAGTAATCCTGGTGAGGGTCCCATCCACTGGAACCATACTCTACTTGGGCTCTTACCAGAGACTTATATGCTCTCTCCTTTACATCCTTACTGCAACCCCTAAACACTCTCATAACTATGTGCAGATATCTGTACTCTTTATTATGTGATTACCCTAATGAAGATCTCTCCTTATATTTACACCTAGGTACTTACAGTGATCCCCATAAGGAATTTTTCTGAGAGAACTTTTCCTATTTGTGAAACTCACAACCTGACTTTTAACCCTGTATATACTTCTTACTCATAGCACAGCTCTCTTCAGTTACTACCTGTGTGATGGCACTCACTTTAAGCTGATGGATAGAGTTGCAGAGATGACTAAAATAGAGAAACAATCGAACAACTTCAGTTGCAAGGAAGAAGGCTTGCATGAGTACTACCGCCAGTACTCAGAAACAGACAGCAACTTGGCCACAGTATACAGTATTGTTTCTTGAGAAATACAGATTGCAGAGTAAATATTTACTTCTCCATTGACTTAAGAATAGGGCTATTCTATTTCACTGGACTGTTTTGAAAAGGGTCAGGGTAGAGTAAATTAAATATTGACACTTTCTAGAATGTGACCTGTGTTGAAACAGCCCAGAACATAATACTTATCTATCAGAAAGCCTACATCATTGCCAAATATCATCATATACTGGTAAAAGTAAGAATAATGATGCCATGACTTGACCGAGCTCGATAGCTGCAGTCGCTTAAGTGCGGCCAGTATCCAGTATTCGGGAGATAGTAGGTTCGAACCCCACTGTCGGCAGCCCTGAAAATGGTTTTCCGTGGTTTCCCATTTTCACACCAGGTAAATGCTGGGGCTGTACCTTAATTAAGGCCACGGCCGCTTCCTTCCCATTCCTAGTCCTTCCCTGTCCCATTGTCGCCATAAGACCTATCTGTGTCGGTGCGACGTAAAGCAACTAGCAAAAAAAAATGACTATTTTGAACTGCCTGTGGAACCATGTTGTCACTTGCTGGCAGTTGACATTCAGCCAATGTTTGCTTCTGATGAATATGAAAATAAAACATCAGACAAAATCATTAACTATTCAGGATTTGTGCCGAGTGTAACTAACTTCTCAAGTTTTAATTCCATATCCTGAAGGTGTATGGTGGGCCTCTTAGAGTATGACACTCTTTCTCAGGCCTGGAGATTTGTTATGGTGAAGCTGATATAGAGAAGGAAAAACGTGCAAAGCAGCCATGGTCTATAAAAGGATCTCTCCGTGCGTTCGCCTGAGTACAGGAGAATGGAATGTCAGGACAGCCAACAGTGAGGACCAGTCCATCTCTGTCTTCTGAAAGCAGAGGTGTAGGGCCATGGTAGAGCCATGGCCACCAATCCTCTGCTTGATTGGTTGTTCGGAATGCAGAGTGGTAGAGCCTTGGACCAGCCATAGCCACTCCGCCTGAGTTTGCCATTGTAACTTATCCATTTCCTTTCTTCTGGGAGTAGTCGAAGTGCCTTTCACAGTAGTTTGATAGTTCTAGGATTTTTTTTTCCAATTTGCTTTACGTCACACCAACACAGATAGGTTTTTTTGGTGACAATGGGATAGGAAAAGGATAGGAGTGGGAAGGAAGTGACCATGGCCTTAACTAATGTACAGCATGGTATGAAAATGGGAAACCACAGAAAACCATCTTCAGGGCTGCTGACAGGGGGGGGGGGGGGGGGTTCGAACCCACTATCTCCTGAATTCAAGCTCACAGCTGTGCGACCCTAACCGCATGGCCAACTTGCTTGGTTCCAGAATTTTAAAGAGACAGGTGCAGCTCTGATGTCTCTTTGGTAGCTTTTCCCTTATGCATTCTTTCTTTGACAGACTTCTTCTTCTTCTTCTTCTTCTTCTTCTTCTTCTTCCACTTCCACTGATTTTTCCTACATCTGTGGGGTCAGGGATGTGAACTGTGTTGCACATATGGATTTGGCCCTGTTTTACTCTAACCCTATATGAAGGGATGCAATCAATCACTGTTGCATGTTTCTGTGATGGTTAGTAGGGAGGGTAGTGTGTTGTCTGAATATGAAGAGGAGAATGTTGGGACAAACACAAACACCCCAGTCCCCTAGCCAGAAGAATTTATATATATATATATATATATATATATATATATATAGAGAGAGAGAGAGAGAGAGAGAGAGAGAGAGAGAGAGAGTGTGTGTGCGTCCATGTCTGTCCGGTTCCTTGGCTAAATGGTCTTTGGTTCGGCAAGGATATTAACTGCAAAGGGTTAATTCCTCTAGCTCAGGGAGTGGGTGTTCAATACACTTTTCTTGTCTTCTCGACCATAGATCGCCGGCAGACGTGTGGTTTCTCTGCCTTCCGGTAGAGTAAAACTGAACGTCAAAATTGACTTGCAGGCTACCTGAATGGTGTCAAATTACAAATACCTGCATACTGTATCTGAGACCATGTAATAATAATAATAATAATAATAATAATAATAATAATAATAATAATAATAATAATAATAATAATAATAATAATAATAAATGGTAAAATCTGTGAGGAATAAAACTACCACTACAGAAACATGCAATAGTAAACACAGCCTTCTACATATGGTTGGTGTCGGGAAGGGCATCCGGCCATAAAACTGGGCCAGATTACCATCACTTGCCAACCCCCAGAAAGAAGAGACAGAGAGAGGACAATTCAAAAAGGTTGCACAGAAAATGAAGTAGCCCATAGAAGAGTTGAAATATAATGAAACCTTTAATCTAGGATAAAATGTTGCATGTCAAGAATGATATAATAGACAATTTATTAAATGTATTTTTTTCAAAGTGCTCTACATTCCTAAACAATTCAGAACTGACACATTTAAGTTAGACCCTGATGACTGATTGTTGTTTACCATCGCTGCATTCATTGCAGGCTTACCCTGACGCAGGATTTTGCCCTAGGCTAAGTGTTCCTAACTTGAGAGAAATATATAGTTTTAATCACCTAACCAATACATGACGCTATAACCTGAAAAGGTTATTTATGAATAATTAGTGGACATGTTTTGGCTCTTAGAGCCATCATCAGCATTTATTTGGCCATCTTGCAGTGATTTTATGAATTTTTCATCAATGAAATCTTATATTTTGTTTTGATTTTTCTTAAATATCATTGCTGGTTCCATACAAAGTCATCATCATCACCATCATCATCATCACCATCATTTCCCTTTATCCAGCTATAGCCAGGTTCGGACAAATATAGTTCCTCTCCACTTTCTTCTGTCTTTCCACCACTCCTCCTCCAACACTTTGTCTCAGTCCAGGTTTCTTTCTATAATACAGCGTTGGATTGTGTCCTTCCATCTCAATTGTGGTTGTCCATGACCTCTCCTTCCTTGCATTTGCATTTCCATCACCTTTTTTTGGCTATCTTTCATCACTCATTTGCTTTATGTGCCTAAACCATCTTAGTCGGCTCTTCTCTATTCTATCATTCAATTTTTTCCACTCCAATTTCTTCCCGGCTTTTCTCATTCTTTATTTTGTCTCTTCTACTCTTCTGTATCATAATCCTCAAGAACATTTTGGCTGCCTGTATTCGACTCTCATCCTTCTTTGGCATTGTCCAAGTTTCTGCTCTGTATGTTGTTATGGGTACGCAATACATCTTGTATATAGTTTCCTTTGCTTCCATTGGCACATCCTTTTGCCATAACATGTTTCTTACACTATGATACAAACAACTTCCAGCTTGAATTCTCTTACTAATCTCAGCATCCAGTCGAGCACTCTCCATTAATTCACTCCCCAGGTATTTGAACAGTTCCACTACTTCCAGGAGCTTGTCTGTTTCCCTTCATCCTCCCCTCTAGTCATAACAAGAGTTTTACTCTTTTCTACCCTTATTTTCAGTCCATGTTCTTCGATCTTCCCATTCACCACATCCAACTGTTCTTGAACCTTCATGTCCTCTTGTCCCCAAATCACAATATCATCTGCAAATAACATAATGTTCATTTCTCTTCCTCCATATGTTGCTTTTGCTGTTCTCATGATGTCATCCATTACTATTGTAAACAGGATTGGCGATAGAACACTTCCCTGTTTCAGCCCACTCGTGATTTTGAACCAACTTGTCCTGCCAACTTGTGTTTGCACGCAACTACAACATTCCTTGTACATTGCCATGATCATTTTTATTAATCCCTGTCCAATTCCTTTATGCACCAGACTGTCCCAAACTTTAGTCTTGGCGACACTGACATATGCCTTTCCAATTGCATTAATGTTAAAATCAATCCTCACATACGTATTTCATTGTTCTTATAACCTTATTTAAGTGTTTGTTATGTTTATATGCTGATGATGGCTCCAAGAGCCCACTATTTTTTCATATTATTGTGCCTTGTATTGATTAGGTTGTTCTGAAGTTATACATAGTCAATACAGACCAATATGAATATGATTACTTATAAAAATGATAAGTGTTCCCATTCAAAGTTATACAGCCTCCTTTAGTTTCTATGCAACCCTTTGAATCACCCAGAATAGCTTAAATAATTTAGCGGTCATGGGTTTAGAAAATAGATACAGTAGAAGTCCGCTATAGCGAGTACGTCATATAACGAGAATTCCATTATAGCGACGACTTTTTTCTGTCCCTTCAAAATTCCTATATTAAACTGTGTATCGTCCTTCGGTTACAGCGAGAACCCTATCACTGGCGCATCCGTTATTACGAGCGATTAAGCGCGTGCGATTTTTTCCGTTACCTATATTTATGCACCCCAGTGATGATATTGCATGCGATCGATTACCTTCGGCGTCGTTTCCTCGCTATGTGCACTAGCGAATCCTCTCGTCGACATTCGAAGGCGATGTCGTAGTCGATTAGTAATATCCGTCGACAGCTGTTCCGTAAAGAAAATTCGAAATGAAAGAGAACATATTTTCGTAATAAATGCGTAAATAACGTGCCCGATAACGGTTGTTAACTCGTTAAAAATTAAGGCTGACTAAACGACCGCTTAATTTTGACGCTAAATATTGCAATTAAGTAAGAATGGGATACACCTCGATATATGGCAGAGTGCCTAATTGATTTCATAGGTTAGTTTGTATTTTGTCGCGTCTGGTTAAATTACGGATAGGCTATTATGAAAATTTATAGCGAGAAAGGTATAATTTCTCTACCGGCGCTTGAAGTGTGTTTTCATCATACGTATAGTACGGTTAAGTTAGGATACGTGACGCTGTTTGAATAAGAAATGTGAAACGTTTGCAACAAAATGCCATCGATCATCTTCGGTACGGTATAGTTTTCTCATTTTGTGCATTTGTGACCTCTCTCGTTGACATTCAAAGGCGATGTTGGAGTTGATTAAAGATACGTGGAAAAGGTATTGCCGGAAAATTTTCAACGGGTTCTAGTCGATATTATGATGCCAAGTTTAAGTTAATGTTTATTAAACACTCGGAAATGTAGAATAATTGTGCAGCCGCAAGAAAATACGGTATAGGCCTAACTAAAGCCAATATTTGGCGTTAGCGTGAAGACAAAAAAAATGAAGAAAAAATACGCCTGTACAAAAAAGGCATTTAGTGGTCCGCAACAAGGACGCTTTAAAAAATGATGAAATTGTGAGGTATGTTCACGAAAAACGTAAGAGCGGTTGGCCATACCGTGACGCAATAAACTCGTTCGTTGACTTTCAACGTTCGCGATTAGGTCTATACATCGCCAGCCGTTGAATTTGGCCGCACCCGACAAGCGAGACGTACGTGTAGCGGTAGCCGGTTATATCTGACGCTGCGAAAAAGTAACAGTTTTATAGACGGCAAGAATAATTTCCTGATGGATCGTTGTATTGTAGAGACGCATGGAATAGGTACTGCCGGAAAATTTTCAACGAGTTCTCTTCGGTATTATGATACCAATGTTAAGTTAATGGTTCTTAAACCCGCCGAAATAAACAATAATTGTGCAGCCGCAAAAAAAAAAAGAAAATTGAAATACGGCGTGACGAAAGTCAATGTTCGGCGTCTAAAAATAGTTTAAAATGCGTAGGCCTGTATGATTTTACAAACTTCTTTTTGAGCCTGATTTAAATTTTTTGAAGGAAAAAGTGGGGTTCATCTTGGATTCGGAGAAATACGAAACTATATTTTTTCAGAATGAAATTAAACATACACTTTCACGTGGTATCGGATTACGAAAAGTAACAAACAAGTAAGCCGTAGTTGGATAGCATCTGCGGAAACGCAAGTTTTGAACTAACTTATTGCCGTTTCATACCAATTTTAAAGTGCATGAAGGGTTTTCCGACTTTTATACAAAAATCGGATATAACGACAGTCCGTTATTGCGAGTAAATTTTTCGCTCATATGAATTTTCGCTATAACGGACTTCTACTATAGGATAGTGTTTTGGGTTTATGCTGAGCAAAATGAGGCAAATCCTTGGATAATTTCTCATAAACTTAAAAGACAATGATATCTAGTATTCTGGATGGTCAAGACATCAATAAAAATGGTTAAGAAACTGTAGTTCTAGATTCATTCAACAATTTGCTGATTAGCTGATACCAGTTGATGGAAATAATGTGAATCATTCCATGATGACTATCAGCATAATAAGCATAATTTCCATTAGTTTAGTTATCCCTTGTATGTGTCTTTTTTTTTTTTTTTTTTCACTGTAGATATTTATTATGTTGTGATGATGGGTTCCTTCTGCATATCAGCTGTAGAGTGTCGGCATCCATATCTCTAGATCCTGAGTTCAAACCCGGCAGAGGTAGTGGGATATTTGAAGGGTGTAAAAAAAAAAAGTCCTTTCGGCACTCAATATATGCAGTGTCGGTGTACACGTGCAAACATATTTGGTGTTTATTGTAGAAATTTATTTAAACTCGGCCATAGATCGCCAACAGTAGTCGGGTTACTCTGCCTTCCGGTAGAGTAAAACAGAACAAAAAATTGACATGCAGGCTGCTTGAGTGGTGTCAAATTACAAATGTTTGCACACAGTAGCTGGGGCCATGTATGATTATTATTATTAATAATACTGAAAATAATAATTAGTGATGGTAAAAACTGTGAGGAATAAAACTAACTTTCTCTAACTTTTTAATGGTTTACCTCATTGGAGCACTTTTATCCGGTTTCTGTGAGGCCGTCCTCAGCATTTGACTCAAGAACAGTCATAGGGTGCATATGGTCTGTTTGGTGTCTGTTCACTGGAAATTTTTTGTGTTCCAACCATTTTCTACACAACTGTCTTCAGCATCTGACTCCTGCGACAGAAAATCTTGATGTATAGTGTATGTTACCAACACTATGGTTAGAAAGACAGTTTAGTCTGAGCTTGGGATTTGTATTGTTTTTTTCACTGGGAATGTTGTGTGCACCAACAATGTAATTAAATTTACCATTTAAAAAGTAGTGGAAGGTAGTTAATTTTCAAAAAATTATTTTCTTCCTTCCATACTTTTAGCCAATCTTCATCTCTTCTGTCCCATTATGACTATATATCAGTGAAATACTCATCTTAACCATTATATTGATTAAGAAATGTGACTTGACTTAATTTAATAAGTACAGAAGTGTAGAAAATAATTTATTGTGTAACTTATTGTTTATTAATAGTACCTTTTCAAAGTATTTTTCTCCCATGAATTTTGTATTGTTTTATTCCATGTTTGTAGTGAGTAATATTTTCTGTGTAGTCACTCATTTATTTAAATAAATACTCTGATCATCATATCTCTGTGGTAGAACATTATTTTTATGCTGAAATATGATCTTGAGCTCCTGGAGGACTGATTTGATTAATATACTCTTTAATTAATCTCTTAACTTTATTTTTATAAAAACTTAAAACCCTGAGAATACTTGGGCAACCTAACAATATGCAATAAATAAATTTAAAACCCTAAACATAAACTTGCTTTTTGCACTTAGATACTTAAGTAGTCACATGATAGCTTCACTCTTAACTTATAAATTCTCAGACGAATTTCTTTCGCAGTACAAAAGGGGGAAAGATGAGAAGGTATTAAAGATATGTGTGAAGACTCTGACCTAGGTCTGTGTATTGTTCCTTGGTTCAATGCATGTCATATGGCAACTAACAGTTGAAAGGGATTTATGCAGAATTATTCATTGTAACATGCCTTGTTTCTCATTGTAAAATGTTCCTTTCACTGTTATTCTTTTGCAGAGTTATTGAAATTGGTAATGGTAATTGTTTACAAAGTATTCAGAATTTATATTTAACAACGAGTACATTTTAAAAATGTCTTAACTGTTTTGTGAATCATTTTCAAGATTATAATTTTCCATAAACTATATTTGCAATAAATATTGGACCAATATTTATGAAATAAATGTTTAGTTAAGGGGTTAGTAGCCATATTTATGAAGATGTGAAATAGGTCAGTTTGCTGCATTGTTTTCAAAATTCGTCCAAAGAGAAAGATAATAGATATTTATATTTATCTTATGGCACACATTTTCATCCAGTACCTGCATTTTTGGTTGAACAGTAGCTTCATGATTGGTCTTCAATGTTTGGATGAAATTACGTAGCCCATTTTGTGTCTCTCCTATTTCCTTTTGACTAAACATTCTATTCCTCATGTTCATTCCTAGTATAAATTCTTCCATGTTGAAAGTCCAACTAGACTCAAATCCCACCATTTTCTCTACTTGGTATTGTTTTCCATAGTTTTTCCACTTCCGCTCCTTGCAGATATGGAAAAATAACCACATTATTCCCAGAACTAACCCTTTTTGAGGTGGTTTTATTAATAAAGTAACACTACCTCTAAGATTGAGTATTGTTCCCTATTCTATTCTAATTTTCTGCCCGACCAGAGCAGATACTCATTGCTTACCCTCACAACTATTAGACTGCTCCTCGTATCAGTCATGGCAGGACTAGTTGAAGTATAGTCAAACATCGACATGCATAGTGAAATCTAATTTCCACACTTAAATGGTGGTTGTAGAAAACAATAGGAGTTGTTTTGCTGCACAAAAATATTTGGCCACACTCAGCTGACCACTCATATAAGTTGCAAACGTGCTACTATCCTGTCCTGATGTGGCAGCAGGGCTGCAGTCGAGGATATATATGGGTATACACGGGTACCACAAGAAATTAACTTCATAATTAAAATGTTTGAATAAACTTCACCTTTACAATACCGTACTTAAGTATACTTAAGGTTATAATACTTGCTATACGCGGGTATACACCATATGAACACCTTCTGCTTTAGCTGATTTCTTGCGTTCGTCGCTGTAAGACGTATCTGTGTCGGTGCGACGTAAAGCAACTAGCAAAAACAAAAACAAAAAACAAATTTCTTGTGTATACCTTCCACTTTCACATCTTTTCTTTTTAATTTTGCCTTTCTGTCAGTGAGTTTTAACTCTCCAGCTACGCTCGTACTCGTGAACATCGAAGGTTCAGCTTGATGAATAACATTATTAGCCATCACTTATTTAAGGTCACCACTCTTTGTTGCTTACGTCTCCAGCCTTATGTTCATACATTCCGGTGCCTCACCAGTTGACCGATTTTAGCCTGAATATTTTGTGAAGACGTTGCTTCAAAACCACCATACTGCAGCATACACCAAGAGTTTGTTCCAGTAAAGAGTGTGATCGCAAATCAAAAGAGGCACTTTGGATTTTTATTAATAAATAGCTGGAAGTAGATCTAGTAGAAAACCACTGTATAAGCAAATTAAGATTTTCAAACTAGTGCATTTCTTCTTTGTCATCATGAAATGTCTTCTATATGCATGATTTATGCCAAATTGAGGGAAGTTTGTTGTAACCAGCTGTAACCCAGTAATTTTAAGCATCAGGGTGGTCTTGCATCTGGGATTTGTCATGTCCTGTCTTAGAGTATACCCTGTGAGAATTTTGGGACTACAGCGCAATGTGTCACTAACCGATTATCCATCTCTTTGGACTGTTCAAGGAGCATCCAGATGGAAGGAGTTAGAAAGTGATAGTGAAATTCAATATACTGTCATATCCTAACAGCAGGCAATTTGGATCTGATATTTTCCTTATCAAGATAGATGATGTCTTTAGCTGTACTTTGTAAATAAAAATCTATCAAATCCTTACTTCATATCACACACACACATGCATGTAGGAGTTGCATCAATTTCTATAATGAGAATGTCTTGTTAGTTGTTAGCATCTATTTTATTACATTGCCCTCGTACACATACTGAAAAGACAAGTTTTCATACCTGTGTTTACCTTTTTTCTCCTATCACCCAAGATGGAGAATCATTATGATCTCTCATAACTTGTAATCGATTATATTATGGTGATGGTCTAGCAGAACAGGGCCTATTACACAAATCTGACATTATTTAAGTTTCATTTATTATCCAGACCTACAAAACCTAAAATATATAGAGAGACCCTGATTAGACCTGTAGTGACATATGTCTCAGAAGCCTGGAATCTTTTAGCTGATGATGCAAACAAATTAAGAATATTTGAAAGAAAGATTATTAGACAAATATATGGCCCAATTCAAGACCAGAATGGTTGGAGGATAAGGACGAATGCTGAAATACAGAATATATTAGATCAGGAGGATATAGTTAGGTTTATTAAGGCACAGAGACTGCAATGCCTTGGACATGTGGAAAGGATGAAGGAAGACCAAATGCCAAGAAAAGTAGTTAAATCCCAAATAGATAAAAGAAGGCAGCAAGGAAGGCCCTGCAATAGATGGAATGATGAAGTGGATGCTAACTTGAGTGCAATGCACATCCATCCATGGAGACCAGCCGCTCAGGATCGAAGTAGATGGAGGAATATTGTTGAAGAGGCCAAGGCTCACCAGGGATGTAGTGCCAGATAAGTAAGTAAGTAAGTAAGTAAGTAAGTAAGTAAGTAAATAAGTAAGTAAGATGGTCTAGCAGCTGTCAATTCAGAAGCAATTGAATAAAATTTGGACAGCAGCAAAAGATCAGGTATTTATGTTGAATACTCAATATACACAGTGGTCTTTTTCTGGGAGGAAAGGTGCCAGTACTTGCCGTGTAGGTGCTACTACAACAACTTCCACACTTCTAACATAAACTCCAGTATAACCTTGTTGTCACCACCTACTCCTTTCTCTTGCAGAAGCCAGTTTTTTTTGTGAAAGTGTCCTAAGGACTGGCCAGTTATTATGAGAATCTGTTCTCTTTTGACCCCATGAATCTTCAGTCTTGGTTTTCTTATCCTCTTTACCACGTACATTTTCGGTGCTAGTTTTGTGTTTTACAGGATCACAAGTAGCTTTGACAATTTCTACGTCTTCAGCCTTCCTTATTGTACTCATTGGCTTATAATAACTACTTATTTTACTAATTTTGTACAATAATTACACTGATTTAATTTACAATAACTTTATTTATAACTCACGTGAACACATGCATGTTTCAGAGTGAGTATAGAACTGATTTGTCTGATGTTGGAAACAATTGGAAAGTGAACACAACTTCCTGTTTCTGGCTCTGTTACCAACCTAATTTGTGAGCAGAGTACCATCTGCTGGAATATTTATAATAAATTGCTCTGTCAGTAAATCACAGGGTTTTTTTTTAACTTGGGGAAAAAGTTCTGGTACTGTGTACCATTGCATAGTACTGGAAGAAAGAATGCACTAGGTATATATATATATATATATATATATATATATATATATATATACTACATCCCTCTCTGTCCTTAATTTTCTGTGTCCAAAATTATTTCATAATTTTCATTGCTTATACTGAAAACGTGCCTTTGCTGGTGGAACCTAGTGCTTACAGAGCACTAAGTCTCCTGGTATGGGCTAGATCAAATTTGTTACTTCACTGACCTGTCTCAGTCTCATCCTTGGCTTTGACAATATGAAAGTGACAGAGGTATGAATGATGCGAGTAATGCCATTCCTGATGAATGGTGTGAAAATGTCATTCATAGGGTTTATTGGTGCATGCTTTCCAATGGACTTGGCAGACTTATATGTAACAGCAACTTCTGGCTGAGTGAGGAAAGCAATGGAAAACTACCTCATTCTTCATTTCCCTAGCATGCCTCTTCACTGACGCCTAGGTCATCTGTGACAGCTGATGGCAGAGCTGTTGAGGATCAAACCAGCCTTCGGGCTCAATACCCAACATACATACTAAAAGTAACATAGTTACTGCAAGAAGACATCATATATTGACTTTAATTCCTGCAAATTTTTAGAAACTGGACTTGGAGAATTAGATCAAAATGAAAATAATAATTTATTTCTGCCAAACAGATATAATTTATTTAGAGGAAATATGCACAGTTATTCTGTGTTGTATAAGATTAAGCAGTAGTCTGAGATGCATCAGTTATTACAAAAGTCTATCATTGACTTCACACATTTTCCATGTCTCAGTACATTTACAATTAAATTGAAAACAAGAAATTGTATTACAACTTCACGCTTAGCAGTATTTGCAGGCTTGTTCACTGAACTATTCACCAATTCTCATAAACATTTTGAAGCACAGTGCCAGACATTACGTTTGTTATGCTGCTCTTTAAGAACTTGCACCTTGCTTCATTTAAATGACTGATCTTCGACTTCTTCTGGATTTTAGGATCTTACATCACACAATGCTAATCCCCATAGTGTTATAGTGCTTCTTGAACTGCTTTTAGTGAAAGACTTATCCTTTACTTATTGTTTTCCGGTGCATTGTTTTATATTTTTATTTAATCGGCTGATGATGACCCAGAATAGTGGTCGAAACCAGTACTGCTTTTAATCAAATAAGAATTACATTACATTTCTTATTTTCCTTGTATTGAATAGGTTGAACCACTTTATTTCTTGTTTTCAATTTAATTGTGATACACTTCAATATGAAACATTATGAAATTCCTATCTTTAAATTTCTATCTTTAAATAAGTCTCAATACATGGTCTATAAACTTTGACCATATTAATGATCTGTATTGGTCCATATTGTCTACTTACAGTGACAAACTTACTGCACTGAAAAAAAACAGGAGATAAGGAATCTGCCTTGTCAATACTAATCCAAAAACTATATATGTTTATTGTATGTTTCGAGAAAGTTCAGTGAAAGTATTTCACAATTTCAATGACTTGATTAAAATAAAAAATGTGTGCATTTCAGTGGGCTTGGCTTACTGATGTGTAATAGCAACTTCTTGCTTGGTGAGGAAAGCAACAGGAAACTATGTCATTCCTCGTTTCCCTAGAATTGTACTTTAATCAAGTCACTGAAATTGTGAAATACTTTCACTGAAGAAGAAAATGATATCAATCAATCAATACTGATCTGCATTTAGGGCAGTCGTCCAGGTGGCAGATTCCCTATCTGTTGCTTTCCTAGCCTTTTCTCGAAACGTGTATGATTAACTTATATTAAATAGTTTTTTATTAGTAGTGACAACATCAATGTAGTCAATGCTTAAAAATTATATGTTAAATGTTTATTACCACATTACATCCCATACATGTCTCTTCTTCACCGGTTATGCAAATTGTCCGAAAATCTTAGATCTATTATCTATAACATTATAATATACACCATCACATGTAATTTAAATCAAAGAATTTCATTTTTGTCCGTATTGAACTGAGAATGGAAGATAGGAAACTTAAAAGGGGTCCACCTTTTAAGTTTCCTATCTTCCACCATACATGGTTACAGCTCTACTTATAACCTGTAAAGCAACTTATTCTAACATCTCCTAGTTCAGACGTCATCACGTACTTACTCTAGGGAGCCGGTGTTACTTGCTCCGCTCGGGACGGTTGTTTGTCATGTGACAAGTGAGCAGCGGACCGGCGGGTTGCATACCATGCCCGTACTGTACTTGCCGCTCGGAAATGTTACCACATGAACAACAGCTTTTATAGTAATAATAATAATTTGGAGCATGGATCATGTGAGGCGAACAGGACACACATTAAAGAGTATAACAGGACAAGAAAATTATTCATTGACAAAGGAAATATACAGGAGTGTGCAATATTTTCTGAATAAATTCTTTTTAACGATTAACTGAAGCTTTGGGACACGTACATTTACCAAAAGAAAATACATTGTAATGTGATTCGTACATATTCTTTGCACTCTTATTAACATACATTTCATCTTTGTATTAAACACGCGAACTGAAACATATCACTGGTGCATCTCTCCTTCACGGGACCTTTGGGCTCATTTAGATAGTATTGTATTATATTTAGTACTATCGTTTGTGTACTGGCAAGTCGCAGACACATTTCAAGTTTTCATTGGTGAGCCTACTTCTGTGTCTAGATTTACAAATCTTCATTAATGAAAACATCTGTCCGCATAAATAAGTTGATCCGAATATACTTACAATATGAGCATTAAATATGTAAAATATAGGAAATCTCTCCCATGGGAAACAAACATAAAATTCATTCAAACTGTTTGTGTTTGCAAACCTATCTTCCATTTGAGTATCGCACTGTAAGTCAATCAGTTCTAGCTGCAGTTCTAGTCTAACAGTTTGCACATCTACTGAGAAGGCCATAGCGAACACCTGCAGATCCTTTTCTAATGCTTCAATGTCATGAAACCTACTCTCAGAATCATCATAGAGTGACATTAAAACCTCTTTATATTCTTCTAATGTTTTTAATGTGATTCAATATTTTATTACATATTAAATATTTTGCTGTGTTATTCTCTTGAACTATTAAATACTCATCTTCCCAGGAAGGTTTGAAACTTGTTGGCATTGATGGTGTATGCTGCGCTGAACTCTCTTCCATAGTAAACGCAACATTAACAGACTAGATTTGAATGTCGTGTGGTGTGAAGGTAAATACGGAAACACATTACTTTCACTTCACATGAGTTCACGCATATCGTGTCGCAATCTAACCTGTCCAGAAAGATGTGCTATACCTTTGCGCCATTGGCCTACAGTACATACTACGACATGCACTTACCCTACTTCTTCCCCTGCTTGCTCGCTAAGCTGCTTTCATTCCTCGAGAGCGGGGAGCAAAATGGCTCCAAAGGTATTTCGCTCTTGATTGACGATGCCTGTCCTAGTTAAACTACAATCTATGTTAATAACCAAACAATACACTTTCTTCTACTTACAATCCAGCCTTGTTAAAATAACAACTTCTACTCATTGTGCTGAAATATGTGTCTATTTCATTCAAACTTATTAAAATCTTCCACTCAGAGTTTGCGTCTTCTGCTTTTGTCTGCATTATACGGGAAGTTACATGTTGTTGTAAGTAAAAGAAAGGGTATTGTTTGATTAATACAGATTGTAGTTTTAACTAGGAGATGTTAGAATTAGTTGCTTTACAGGTTATAAGTAGATTTGTACCCATATGATGGTGTATATAGATAACAGGTCTAAGATTTTTGGGCAATTTGCACTGCTTGTGGTGGTAGCCATTTACCACTATTGAGTTCACAAAATGACAAAGCAGTTGGTTTGCACCAGTCCAAAATTTATTCGTCATTGCCAAACAGATATAATAATATATTATTTCATGTGACTATTGTAGCTGGATCCAGCCTTTATAAGGCAGACCCTCAGATGAGGATGGGCGACGTCTGCAGTATACGAGAAGTTACATGTTATTGTATTATAGCATAGTAAATACCAATATACTGTAAATGGTCCGTTATTAGATATTATAAATTTTCCAGCTAACTCATTCCTGGTTGCCAGCATTTTGCCCCCATGTGCTAGGCTGGGCTCATCAGTTGGTACCTAGCACACCTACCAAGACGCATGGCTAGAGCATACCGTGGAGACCATTGCGTAGGCTAATTGGAGCCACCGGCAGTGCCAATGCACTATGAGAGACTTTGTCTCATTGTCAAAAATTGATGCCTGCTTGGCCATCAGATGATATACAGTAGATGTTGATTTCCATAATCTGAAATATTTGTTCCAAATGAGTAAATGAGTAAACAAATATTTCTTATTCCCTATGGGAATCAACATCTATATCATCTGTAGCATGGTGTTGTAATGTGTGTGGTGTGTGAGCTGCAGGAATGTTAGGCACACCACAGACATCCAGTTGCTGAGCAAAGAGAATTAATTCAACCGGGAATCAAACCTGTGACTCCAAGGCCCATAGGCCAAGAAAGTGATCTTGCAGCCATGGAGCCGAACATATAATACGATAACATGATTAAAAATATATATAGCACTACCTGAAAAACTACTTCATTTTGGGAAAATGTTTGAACGATGGACTTTTAAGTAATAGCAAATTGTTGATTTTTGAAAAGCTATCCACTGATAAGATTCCTCATAGAGCAGTTGAACAGAACCTGCACCCTTGCTCATTAGGTCAGCATATTTGCTTCTTATACCCAAAACCATAGATTCATTACAGCTGACTTTGGTGAATTTTGTGAAGACAGGAACAACACATTGTGTTGTTCATGTTGGCATGTGAAAGAACACATACATTAGATGTTCAGCTGACGAAATTCTCTTGGGCATTCTAATCTATCAGTATAGAGTTCTTAGTTCCGATATTAGTTGATTTGATATAGTTAACTACAGTGACAGGGTTTGTGAATAGACTATGTGTAAATTGACATGCAGTTTGCCCAGGTTGTGTCACTCAAAAACATTTGCAGTTTTTGTACTGACGCTGTTCATCTTTGTTATTATTATGTAAGGGAATCAATGTACCATGATGTTATAAAGTGAATAGCAACAAGATTATTCAGCCCTAACCTATTCACTAATAAAATCTATAGAATACTAATTGTATAGCTTTTTTTTTATTATTATTTTTTTTTTTATGTGCCTTTGTTGGAGAAATCCATGCTAGGGTGGAATTCTACTGATCTGTAATTTACACACGGTCTTGACAACTGATGGTGACTACTCTATAAGAGGTTATTCCTTGAAATTTTCTATGCACATGCAAGGTAAATGATAAGAAGAAGGACAGGCTTTACAAATACCTAAGCTACTTTCACCATTCGTAGTCCTCTAAAACACAAAGTTAACACACACACATACTGATAATGTCTCACAGGGTTTTGACAAATAGCAGCTCCATCTACAAAAGTTTGTCTCTAAATTCAGTTCCTTTCAACTGTCAAACACTTGGCAGTTTACTAGCATCAGAAACTGCACAATAAAGTAAGATTACAAGTTGACAACATTGTCTTCACCTTGCAATTTAAAATATTCCTTTATAAATAATGTTTCTTTCTAGGTATGCAGTAAGTATTACTTAATATTTAAGTATTTGTTTTTGTACACATGTTTTATACAAATTGCATAACTAACAGTTCCTCATCTCTTTTCAGATTCTGACTCTTGGGTGAAAGGTCAAGATGATATAATATTAGACGAATGTTTTATGAACTCCACAAGCAACTTAGATGTGCCACTTCTTCCTCCATCATATACATCTGAGGCAACAAGTCTCCAGCCACTAGTGGATGCGTGTGCATTTCTTGGCAATATGATGGAGCCCTTGCAGCCTGGTGAAAGGATTACTTTTAATGAGACTGATGTGAATACAATCCTGAACACAACTCCTTCAACACAAGCCCAGAGTGTATTCCAGTGTAACAAGTGTGGTAAAACGTACACATGTAAAGGAAATTTATCGAGACACTGGAAATATGAATGTGGAATAGCTCCTCGGTTTCAGTGCCCACACTGTCCCCAGCGCACCAAACACAAGAGTAGTCTTGTGACACATATACTTCATAAACATCAGTACAATCGGTAACAGTAAAATGGCATACAAACCAAACAATATTCATTCTAAATTTACATGCTGTATGGTGTTTGACCTCCACTTTGTGCTGGATGCCAAGGCACCTTATATTTTAAAGAAAACAGTCCATTGAATGAGGCCAGCAATGGGGATGGTAAAGAAACTGGTGGTTCTACCTTATAAATACAAACTCAAAATGTATTTTGGGTATTATCATTAAATTAACTTGTAAAGCCAACAAACTATTTGTCTGCAAATTCTGACTTGCACTACCACAGTCAGTAAGTTTGTGGACTGATGCCTAAAGTGTATGCAGCCACACAGCATGACATACACTTACACAGCTACACATCATCGCTCAGAATAATCACCGCTGACTGCTATGCACATCTGCTAATGTTGGTATTTAAAAAAAACTCCACAGCACTTAACGCCCTTGAAAGGGCCTTGGCCTGTCCAGCGACCTCTGCTCAGCCCAAAGGCCTGCAGATTATGAGGGGTCATGTGGTCAGCACAGCACATCCTCTCGGCCATTATTCTGGGCTTTCCACCATCTCACCGTCAAATAGCTCCTCAATTCTAATCACGTTGGCTGAGTTGACCTCGAACCAGCCCTCAGGTTGAGAGAAAAATCCCGGACCTGGCTGGGAATCGAACCCGGGGCCTCCGGGCGAGGGGCAGGCACGCCATCCCTACACCATGGGTATAACCATTGGAAACACTGATGAAAGATATTTATAGGAAGAATCTCTATGTCTGCTTTTGTGACATTCATTTATCTCCTCGGCAGAACAAAACCTCTATCTAAGTAGATTTGCTTTCAAGCGGGAAAAGAGAAAAAATTGCATTGGGTGAGATCGGGTGTATATAGAAGGTGTGGCAGAATGATGACCTGTAGCCTTGTCAGTTCTTTTGGACAAGCATGAAACAGTGTGCAAGGGTGTTATTATGTAGTAATAACTAGTTCTTCCTATGCCACAGCTGAGGATGCTTACAATGAATTAAATCACATATACAGAGAAGAATCTCCTTGTAGCTATTTTTCATTACAATTGCTCCACGTGGGGTGAAGTCCGTATGTGACCCATTACGCACAAAAGGACCTTAAGTTGGATTTTTCGTTTTTGAGATTTTTGTGATTCTAAAATTGGCATAAGGTGCTGAGCATTTAAAAAAAGAGTTCATGCTTCTAGGTGCAATACTTCAGAAGATATTAATTATTGACTGTTCCTATTAAGACTTTTATTTATTTATATAATTTGCTTTATGTCGCACCAACACAGATAGGTCTTATGGTGATGATGGGATAGGAAAGGTCTAGGAGTGGGTAGGAAATGGCTGTGGCCTTAATTAAGGCACAGCCCCAAGATTTGCCTGATGTGAAGATGGGAAATCACAAAAAACCATCTTCAGGGCTGCCGACAGTGGGGTTCGAACCCACTATCTCCCAGATGCAAGCTCACAGCTGTGCACCCCTAACCGCACGGCCAACTCTCTCGGTGTTCCTATTAAGAAAACTGTATTTTGAGAAAAATGCAATTTCAACTTTCACTCATTTTCATACCAATTGTATAAAGATGAAATCACTGATAGGATTCAGAAAGGAGCTCATTTGTACCATCAAGTAAGGAACCTCCTCTGGGATAGCCAAATTCCTTTAATATATAAGAAAATGTTGTATCAGGCCTACTTTATACTGATAACAACATACGGTCTGGAAACTTGCACCATCAACAGAAGGGATAACAACAGACTCCAGGCTGCAGAAATGAAATTCCTAAGGTCAGTGCTGCAGAAACTCAGACACGATAATGTCAGGAATGAAAAGGTCAGCGAAGACATCCAAGTGAAACCACTCATCGAAATTCTAGCAGTGTTAAGTCTGAGATGGTTTGGTCACTTGAAGAGGATGGATCTGAAGAGGGTAGCACGAAAATGGTTTGACAAAGATCTGGAGGGAAAGCGACCTAAGGGCAGACCAACGACACGATGGATCTCCTGAATAAAAGATGATCTGCAAGGAAGAAGAGGGGAACTGTGTAAAGTTGAAGAAGAAGAAGAAGAAGAAGAAGAAGAAGAAGAAGAAGAAGAAGAAGAAGATGAAGAAGAAGAAGAAGAAGAAGAAGATGAGAAGAAGAAGTGTACTTGCATAGGCATAAGTGGAGAGCGATCCTGCACCGCACCCAGGAAAGTGGAGACAGTTAAATGATGACGATGTACGAAGTTTGCATGATATTGAGTGGCTGTGTAACTTAGTTTGTTAAGAAGACCCATAGGTAGAGCAAGAAGTCAAAACATAGAAATGCAGTTTTTACACCCTAGGCACTTTTGTTCAGCTCTGCCGTAATATTTCCATTGCTGACTTTGAGTCCTTTTCCGTGCAATGGGTCACATATGTGTAATTAGTAATGAATCAAAAAGCAGTATAAGTATCACCTTGCCCTTTGACCTCTTTGACCTGTCTTATTATGTTCTTTTCATTCATGGAAATATGGGCAATTTCAGCTTCTGAAATATTTTGCTTGTAGATTTACCTAATTTTCTACTCTTCTCGACAGAGACCATAGTTCTTCTAATAGTGTATGCACAAAACTGCCTCTTCCTGGGACGAATAAAGAACTGTCTTGGCACTATTTCATTGTGCAACGTGTAAGCTGTAGTGCGCCGCAACAACATTATGCGGCCAGTCTACAAACTTAATGACTCTACTGTGTATTTCAATGAAAATGAAGCAAGCTATAGATTTAGTTTTATTATGATCAGTTAACAAAAGTATTAAATAGGAAAACACTGTCTGATTCACCACCCTCATAATCTTCAGAGCTGTGTCATCCTGCTCTTCCTTCGTTTGAAATATATATTTGAGATAACGAAAGAAATATTACTAATTGGGTTGCTCATTATACAGAGTAATTGTTATGTACATTCATGTTCTTTCTATGTGCCACTGTGTTCCTTTCAACTGAGGAATACCAGTGGGAGTTCCTATCAAAGAAACAAGTATAGGTTTTGATTGAACTAAATTATAACAAAGGTCAAGATTATTAATCATTGCACCATATGATTTATGTTTTAGTATATTTATTGTACAAAACTCTGCATGAATTAACTCTTTGCAGTCCATTTTCTCTTTTAATTTATGTTCCAGCTGGGTGTACACAATATAGAAGATAAAAATGCATGTATATTTAATTAAATTTGAAAGAGAACACACACGCCTTGTAAATATTAAATACATATTAAAGTATATTTCTTATCAACTTCTGTTCAAAATTCCTTGAACTAATTTGCCACAACATGACAGAAGTGTTGAATACCACACTCAAATCAATTGCTGAAAACAGGGTGCTCAGAGTGACTGAATAATAAACTAGAATAAGAAAGGTGTGTGACTTTATGTCAAATTTCCATGTACAAAGGATTGCAAAGTATGTAAAATAGCTGTTAAGACTGAGGTAGGTTTACTCTACAACAGGTAAAGCCTACTGTAGAGTAAATAAAAAACCAGTACTCATCAAAATTCAACCACAGACTAACTGCGTCCAGTCAACACCATTCTATTAGATGCTGACCATAAAAGCCTACATCATTACATGGATATGGATTGTCTCAGTTACCAGCTTGAGTGACAGATTCCAGTCTTGGCCAGTTTCTTAAGCAGTTTTCAAATTCCCATTGCAGTTGTGTTTCACTTTGTTAAGAACTTTGGTTTTATCGGTTCTATATAGTTACCATATCATAAAAATAGAATGCTGCTTTTAAAACAAGATTCAAGATTTCACTGACAGCTAATTGTGAAACTGTTTGGGATCCAATCAATCTTCAGAGATAGGACTCAACATACTCACCATATTGAAGTCAATTCCATTTATGGTGTGTTGATAACACTAGACAACTAATTTTGAATTTCTGTCTCTTAAATGGAATAGAATGGTTGATTCTTCTAATGTTTTTGTTGCTAATTCCAAGTCTATTTACCACACATTTCTGTTGGACACATTTTTAAAACACTTGCTATTAGTAAAAAAAAAAAAAAAGTTATATTTTCTATACACCAAGGGGATGTGGGATCATTCATCTGTTTCTGTATTCATGAACCAACAAAAATTCCTTCTTATATTTGCCTCACTTCAGGGATCTTATTTTTGATGAACGGGTGGTGGAAAATAAACCTTTAATGGAATAATATGGGGTTAATTCACTACGTTCTTCTTTCTAATAATGAGAATTTCTCCCTGTGGCCATTGTTTCTTAATTTAGGAATTTTTCCTGTACCTGCTGTGCCACTCACATAAGAAGTAATAAAACAATAAAGCAATCCCAGTTTCAGTCTAAGTAATGGTGCTGTAGCTTTGAGATCAGTTTAATGACTTTGATGAAGGCTGCAGCTGAAACTTTTGGATCAGTGTGTTTCTTATGTGAGTTTACGTGGTAGGTCGCTGCTCTCCATCCGTTCCCTACATATGTTTATCGTTCTTGTTAATTTTCTTACCTGAGCATCCAGAGATATCATATTTTACACTCTCTCTCTCTTTGAGTCCAACCCGTCGTAAGGGTGTAGTGGCATCACGCGACAAGCCTATGGTGACTTGCTTGCTGTAAGCTCATCCTGTTCAAGCTCTTGATCTGATCCATCAATTGTAACAGTGCACGTCCTCTAGGTTTTCGGTTGTTGACTTTTCCCTCTATGATAATTATTTCCATTGCCTCCTGTCTTCTGGCAATATGACCAAAATATCTGAGTTGTTTTTGGTTGATAAGGGTCGACAGTCTTGTTCTAATGCCAAGCTGTTACAGGATCGATTCATTAGCACTGTGTGGTGTCCATGATATTTGCAGTAATCTCCTATAGTACCACATTTCTAGAGCATCAATCCTGCAGCAATCCGCCATCTTCATCGTCCAAGTTTCTGCTGCATAGGTCGTGATAGGGAAAATCAGATTTCGAATGATGGTGAGATTTGTCTTGGAAGTGATGGAGGTGTCCTTCCAGATGCGAGTAAGTTTTGCTGTTGAATTGCTCACAGTCGCAGTGCGCTTACAGATTTCAGGTTCACAGTCTCTGGAATTTGTGACAATAGATCCTAGATACTCAAAGCGACTGATGACAACCTCATAATCAGCAATTCTTGTTATGGTAGGTCTGTTGTTATTGAAACGGTCTACAATCATTACTTGGGTCTTTTTATTGTTGATTTCAAGACCATATTCTCTGCTTCGCTCATCTAAACTCCACATGATGGTTTCTAGTTCATGATCATCTGTTGCAATTATCACAGTGTCATCCGTATATCTGAGATTGTTAATTTTCCTGCCACCAACTGTGATGCCGTCACTCCAATCCTCAACAATCTCCCTCATAATCTACTGTATACATTAATTAGGAGGGGGAGAGAATGCAACCTTGTCGCACTCCAACAATACTAGAAAACTGTTTAGGACAAACTTCATGTCTTCGTATGATTGATTCACATATGCAGCATAAGCATTGTGTTACATGGAGGAATCAGTAACTTGCTCAGCTGTATGGCAAAAACACTTGAAATTACCACACTTAGGTTGGAAAACTGCTATGGATCCACTGTCTATGACTTATTTTGCCACTATAGTTCATTCCATGTTAAGAAAACAGTATTGCTCTTATGACAGCAGGGTTGCCATACCGAATGGCTCTGCGCATCACACTCACGGAAAAATGGCGGCACATGAAGTTGTGAAATTCAGTATTTAAGTTCAAGACAAAAAGTGCAAGAAACTAAGCTACAAATGATTTTTATGAACTAAAAGGGATGGAGGTTTTACAGGGGCTATTTTTGGTTTGTACAGAATCAGAAGTAAACTACGGCATATAAAAATCATCAGCATTGAAGTGTAAGGCAAATTGGGGAAATGAAATGGCGTATAGCTTTTAGTGCCGGGAGTGTCCGAGGACATGTTCGGCTCGCCAGGTGCAGGTCTTTTGATTTGACACCCGTAGGCGACCTGCACATTGTGATAAGGATGAAATGACGATGAAGACGACATACACCCAGTCCCCGTGCCAGCGAAATTAACAATTATGGTTAAAATTCCAGATCCTGCAGGGAATCAAACCCAGAACTCTTGTAACCATAGGCCAGCACACTAACCATTTAGCCATGGAGCTGGACGGCAAATTGGGGAGAAAACAGCCAAATAAATTTTATGGACTTGAGGGGCGAGGGATGCATTTAATTGCATTTAATACATTTCTCCAGGCAGTAAAGGCTAGAAAACAGATGCAACAAATAAATAGTATAGATGACTCTACAAAAGATCACAGTCTTAATGTTAAAGAAAGAAATCACACATGTAGGCTTATCGTGTAACTCTCACTCAACACTAGACAATTACGCACTGATTTAAAGCCTAAAAAACATACACGCAACAAATAAATACTGTAGATGTCTTCACTACAGAACTGAACTGCCAGAGGTTCACAGTGTAAGGGACTACATGAGGCTTGTACCAGAGGAACACAAAAAAAGGAAAATGAAGGAAGGCACAATGAAGCAACAGCTGTTCCTGCCATTGTGCTTCCTCCCTACAAATGTATTTATGAAAAAGAAAATGTTACGTAGTTATTTTAATAACTCATGCGCAAAAATGCCTCATCCTTTTTATCTGTCTTTCATAATACATTACAGAGTACAGTATAATATCCGTTAATCACGAGAAATTATGGGTGTCTCGGAGGGAGTATGTTCACTCCTTGTAGGTCCATAAGAGCTGTACTGTTTTCTTAACGTGGAAATTAATTTTTCCAAAAAATTTAATTCTGAAAGCCCTTTATACCTAAGTACTTTTTAAAAATCAAATCCACATTTTTCCTCTCCATTTTTCCCATTCTGTATTTCCCAATGCATTTTTTTCCAAATTGTATTTTCTACCATAATTTTCCAATGTTGTTTGCATCTCCATGTGTACTGTATTGATTCTTATAATTTCTACTAAATCTATTAGTTTTTATGCTAGAGTTCTTACAGATTTCCATAATTATAGTGGCTGAAATTATAAATTCGTGTGGTAGAGGAAAGATTTTACACATTAATGGATATCTGAACTACAAACATTGAGAAAGGAATGAAAAGATATATTGGAACTGCAAACACAAGAAAAAGTGCCCAAGCTGACCTATAATGAAAAGTAATGGATCAAACATATTGGTATTAAAAGGTCCAGAAAAATCCGAGTATCTACACGTGCCAAATTTCAAAGAAGTTGATTCTTTGAAAATCGTGATGAATTTGAAGAAGGTTGCCACCAAACATGTGGAAATACGACCAGCCCATATGTTAAGAAATCAAGTGAGGTAAGTCCCTTCAGGTGTATTGGTTAATTTAATTTAATTTCGTGTGGCTATTTCTAGCCGAGTGCAGCCCTTGTAAGGCAGACCCTCCGACGAGGGCGGGCGGCACCTGCCATGTGTAGGTAACTGCGTGTTACTGTGGTGGAGGATAGTGTTGTGTGTGGTGTTTGAGTTGCAGGGATGTTGGGGACAGCACAAACACCCAGCCCCCGAGCCATTGGAATTAACCAATGAAGGTTAAAATCCCCGACCCGGCCGGGAATCGAACCCGGGACCCTCTGAACCGAAGGCCAGTACGCTGACCATTCAGCCAACGAGTCGGACAGGTGTATTGGTGGCTCTACCTGGCTGACAAAACCTGAAGAAAGCCATTACATGAGCACCTGAGAAAGATACTATCAAGACCTCATATAATTGATGAACTTGAGAGGGTACTTGAGCATTACAGGTGTACAACAGGAAACAACCTTTTACTGTATGATGCATTTTCTCTATGATTGGAGTAACCTTCTGCATGATGAATATGTATGAGGCATGGAAAACCAGAATATACAATTCCTCCTCTCTTTATTACAACAGATTCTTTAGTAAGATTAACGTAAAACATATAAAACCATGCATTATTATCATTCCTTCAATTTCTTAGATTGCTTTTTTTTTTTTTAATTTTCTGTAACTTTTGTTATGTATCCTTCATCACTAGAACCAGTATTAATGAAGATATTTGACAATTAATTTTTAGACCTCCCCTGAAATCCTACTTCAGCCAGTGTGAATAAAATTATTTATAGCCTAGACAGAAGTGCCTCCTTCCTTGACCTTAAACATCAATTTTTGCTAAGTTCCAGTGGCAAAGCAAAAATGTAAACACTGATAGGTAGAAAACATCTCCTTACCTTATATTTCATTACGTCTGATAGCTTGAAGCTTGGCTCCTTCAGAAATTATTATTCAGAATTATTCTTCCATGACCTGACAAGAGAAAACTCTCTTCATTCTGAAGATGCCTTCTTGGACTTCGATGTTTATCTGTTTTTCTACTGTATTTAAAAAAATTGTTACACAGACCCCATAAGAAGATAACGACCATTCATTTTTTTACCCCCAAACAGAATATAGGTAAGACATTGTAACTTATTTGTCTCAGAGCACCCTGTTAGCAAAGGATATTTCTACATACATACATACATACATTATCATTATAGACTGTTATGCCTTTCAGCGTTCAGTCTTCAAGCCTCTGAGAATTTACTAAACGTCGCCACAATCCTCGATTTGCAACTAGTGTTGTGGCCTCATTTAGTTCTATACCTCTTATCTTTAAATCTTTAGAAACCGAGTCTAACCATCGTCGTCTTGGTCTCCCTCTACTTTTCTTACCCTCCATAACAGATTCCATTATTCTCCTAGGTAACCTATCCTCCTCCATTCGCCTCACATGACCCCACCACCGAAGCCAGTTTATGCGTACAGCTTCATCCATCGAGTTCAATCCTAAATTAGCCTTTATCTCCTCATTCCGAGTACCCTCCTGCCATTGTTCCCACCTGTTTGTACCAACAATCATTCTTGCTACCTTCATGTCTGTTACTTCTAACTTATGAATAAGATATCCTGAGTCCACCCAGCTTTCGCTCCCGTAAAGCAAAGTTGGTCTGAAAACAGACCGATGTAAAGATAGTTTCGTCTGGGAGCTGACTTCCTTCTTACAGAATACTGCTGATCGCAACTGCGAGCTCACTGCATTAGCTTTACTACACCTTGATTCAATCTCACTTACTATATTACCATCCTGGGAGAACTCACAACCTAAATACTTGAAATTATCGACCTGTTCTAGCTTTGTATCACCAATCTGACATTCAATTCTGTTGAATTTCTTACCTACTGACATCAATTTAGTCGATGATTTAGATGTTGATTCCCATAGGGACCATTTATATTGGTATCAATTTAGTCTTTGAGAGGGATATTTCTAATGGCATGAAAACTGAAAAAAAAAAAAAAATCTTCCATTTTTTATTTTAATATATAATGTGTTGTTCAGTCTCCTATCTCCTATTCATGTGTCCAAGATGAAAATGGTTTCTCTTGTAATTCAACAAATAATGAATTCAATGTTCTCTCAGTATGAACCATTTTACACAAAATAGTGTTTAACACGAAAAACATTTATGCAGTTTTGATGAAACTGACATTCAGCAATGAGTACATCACATATTACACGCAAGGCACAAGCTGAGGCTAGCCGCAACATTGGCTGACTGCGGCTAGCTCACTGGCTGGATTTATAATTCCCATTCCACAACACTTCCACAGAGAAAGCTGAGGCTAGCGCCACAAACTTCAAGAACTGAGCTCTCCATATTGGGTGGATTGGAATGTCACTAGAGTGAACTTAATGTATGGTCAAAAGGATTGGAGTGAAACCAAATGTTATGATACATCATTATTAAGAATTTATACTGTTAGTAGGTATAATAATTCAAAAGCTTTCCAAGAGCTTCGCCACTGGTGAGTTCTGTTAAGCCACTTCCTTGTGATGCACAAACATATGAATAGTCGAACATGACAGAAACTTAAAAATTGCATTTCCTTCTTATTATAGACATGATCAACACACAAATTCTGACCAAGGTATAGAAAAAACTCTTACTGGGTATAGATTGCCACCGGTATGACCTGTACATAGCAAATCTCATACATCACAGCGATGATAAAGGAACAACAGGAAAAGAGCAACTTTACCATGTTTGAACTCACCAGATCCTCTTTAGAATCTGGGATTTCATGAAGTTGCATCCCTACCTTGTCATAATGTATATTCTGTAGGCAGAGAGGATCCTAAAAATTTTGTGAGAGGAATCCCCCAAATGCCTCCTTAGATGTCTTGAAGTGAAGTTCATTGAAATTTAACCAAAATTGTGGCAATTCATATTAGGACAACTCGTGGAGCTTTACTAAAACAAATTTGGCCACAAGAGTAGATATTCTTTCAACAATACATTGCAACATTTAGGTAATTATAGAACGATTATTCCTTGGTGAATTTATATCATCACAAACATTTGGAAATAAGAAAAAAACATATTTTATATACACTAGTAATATTGTCTTTGATTTCTGCAAGAAAACTTCTAAGGGTGTTTTTGAGATATAGTTACTATACTTATTTTGATAATATTAATATATTTTTGTTGATGAATACTTCCAGTTATATATGTTTTAATTATTTCTTTGCTAAAGATTAACAAACAAAAATTTCTACACTTTAAAATGGTCAAGACTCAACCAGTGTTACTTTCCTTTATTCTTCTAGAAAAGACTCTGTATTATCATATCCTGTGCATATCACTTATTTGTTGTTGAATGTTTGCGTTTTATCTACCTGTTTGACAGTTACATTGATTTAAATTTCAGATATTTTCAAAAATACATTTCTACCAAAAGATAAAATTGGAAATTTATTGTCTTTTAATATATAGGGGGGTTCTAATTCCCATGTCTATGCCTAGTAAATCCTTTTCTTTTCTAACCTCATTAGACTAAGATGTGTACTAATAATGTTCAAATCTAAGTAATGGAAGGAACAAACAAGTGTCAAATCATCTTTTCATGTTCCTATGTATATACCGTAACATTTTCATATGTAACGAATCTTCTTTTTTGTCTTCTTCTTCTTCTCTCAGTTATCAGCACTCCGTATGAATTAAGCCCATTTTCATGCCTTTGCAATGCAATCCCTACGCTTGCATGTTTCTGTTGTGTTAATGTGGTTATAGTGTGTAGATGAAGAGGTGTGTATTTGTCAAACATAAACACCCAATCTCTTAGTCACAGGAATTAACCAGACACAGCTAAAATCCTCAATCCGGCTGGGAATCAAACCCATGGATTTCTGAACCGAAGGCCATTACACTGACCATTCAGCCTAGCAGCTGGACATGTTCACATGTAAATAATAGAAAGAAACAAATAAATTATAAATCAAGTCAAAACCCTATCTTTCTATATAACCATGTTCATAATTGTATGAGAGTTATTAATGGAAATCTACCAAGTTTAGTGGAAATCTATTTCTAAAACTTTTTTCTCATGTACACTGTTTTGATGGGAGGATTAATAGAGAGCTATCATTAACAGAATGTTTTACAGTCTAAGTCGTAGTGTACATAGCCCAAAAGCAGTTACATGTAGAGCAGATTTCTTATCCGTATAAATAAAACATTGACCGTGTATCTGTAATTATTATTTTGACAGCATTTTCTTATAGTTATCTGTATCAGGTGTGATAATGACCATTACATATTTTTTTAGCTTTGGTGTCTATTTGTCTGTTTGAGTTCCTATAAATGAAACATTACTATATATATTTCAACCAAACTTCATATTTAAAATCCTCTTGTCCTTAGGGAGGTTTTAGGGTCAATAATATTTCTAAATCCCTTCAAAACAGTAATTTTACTCTCCCACAAAATATACACAACCAACCGTAATGGTAATCAATTTCTAAAACTTTTTTCTCATGTACATCTTTTTGATAGGAGGGTTAATAAGGGAGATATCATTAACGGATGGTTTTGCAGTCCAAGTCCCAGTGGATGTAGCCTACAAGCGGGTGTGCGTACAGCAGATTTCTTATAACTAGAAAACTATCGGAAATATGTTAATAAAACTTCATATTTAGCATCGACCTATCCAAAGATAGGTTTTAGGGCCCATATCATTTGAAAATTTTTACTCTCCCACAAAATATACATGACCAACCTGAATGGTAATCTATTTCTAAAACATTTTCTCATGTACAATTTTTGAATACGAGGATTAATAAGGGACATACCACCAATGGAATGTTTTACAGTTCAAGTCCCAGCAGACATGCCCCAAAAGTGAGTGCACTTAGAGCAAATTTTTATAACTGGAAAACTACTGGAAATATTTTAACCAAACTTCATATTTAGAATCCACCTATCCAAAGGTAGGTTTCAAGGTCCATACCATTTCAAAATCTCGGAATTGAGTGCAAGTTTTTAGGAAGACTGAAATAGTGATTTTCACACTCCCACAAAATGTCCATTACCTATCTTATTACATTTCACTAGCCTAAACAGCAGGAAGTACTGTGAACAGTGAATGTACCAAAAATACCTGTGCCTGTTAACTTGTTAGTTGCTTGTGCTCAAGCTCTAAAATATTTCATTTTCCTTCTTTAATGGACAATTCTGTGTTCTATATTCTTCAAGGAGTCAAAACTCTTTCTCCTATTATGAAGGGCTGATAACTACCAGTTTGTTGCTCTGCCTTCTGTAATATTTTGGCAGCTTGAAGTATAGTGCACAGCATACTTGACTACAAGGCCAGTTTGTGCAGTAGTGCTGGTATGCCATGGCACTACTAATGTAATAAAGAAAAAATATGAGATTTTTCCCTCTCAAGAACCATTTATCTTAAATTTAAATTTCAAGACAATGTTTGGGTATCTTATTCTGTCTTCTTGAATGAGCATGCAAGTTGGCATGATCTCTGACGGTGCTTCTCTGAGTGTGTGAGCTAGATCTTACGGGCACTGCTTCCGAGCATTAGACACTGTACAAAAGACTGTTTGACTTGGTGTTGTATGTGATGTTGAGGGCTGAGGGAGTGCCAGTGTCTACATGATACAACACTTCATTTTCATCCACTAGAGTGCAGCACGCAACATGCACATGTCAAAACTGCTTTATATTAGACAACACCCAGCGTTACCAATATAGTGATTTTGTCACTGTATCTTATGACTGTTATATCTTTTATCAACAAGATATTCTTTGTTGTCTCCTGTTAAAATAGACATTTTAAAACTTGTATTAATGACATAAATAATTATTTTTCTATTTGTAATGTAACAATCTGGGATTTCTGTGATGAATTTTGCTGTCATTCATTAATGTACTTTGGTGACACAGTTACCTGACTTAGCAGAACACAAGTGCAGGTGTTTATTTTATGCATTTATGAACTGCGTTATTAAATTATTTTTGTGTGCAATCATTTAGGGTGCCGTGGATATCTCTTCCAAATTTATGTATGTGTATATGTGAGTAAAGTAGCCTTGAAATTAAAGGTAAGGCATTTTGTAAATTTCAGTATCGCAGCAACTGAAATTGTGGCCAAGTGTTTGTGTGTATACATATCTTGGCAGTAGTTATGGTTATTTATTCCTACATGAGGCAAGCACGTGTTACTTTCAGTACCATTCTTATTTTAGTTCATTTGAAGGTGTTGTAGGGCCTACTAGGTTTTGGAACAAATACTTTTTGTGAGTAGGACCTACATATGTTTCCACAATTTTTTTCTGAAAGTTTGTTGATATTTTCAGTCATTTTCTTAAAACTGGAATTTTAAGAGAAATACATGTGCATTAAAGTACATATTTACAGTATATTAGTTCTTCAATTTTTAAAGTTGTTTCAATTGACACTTCATTAAAAGAATGGTCTTGTACAACAGTACAGTTAAATAATTTGATTTCATTTAACTTATAGCATATGTAAATATGTCTATACTTGCAATTTTGAAAGATTTATTAACAAATTTTGAATTTGCTGGCACCCCCACTAAAATAATTACTTAATGTAACTTGAAACCTCTTCAGTCTGTTGAACTCACAGGTTAAATATAAATATTATACAACAACATACCTGTAAAAAATATTATTAAACAAGTGATAAAAATATATACTATTAAACAAAGAATCTTCACAAATGAATCATGTCGGCAGAACTTCACCAAATATAATTTACAGTACCTCAGGAACTTCCCAATTTAATTCCGTCAGTTTATCATTGGGCACAACATTCCTATTTCTTCCCATAAGCTCGTCCAAACGTGCTGCAGCAGCACAGACCGCCATTTTCCCCTATACTAACAACAGCAAATCGTAGCAAATACACCAAGAGGCAAAAGCGGCAAAACCACACAACCAAAGAATATCAGGTACTTCAAAATAACTGTATGGTATGTTAGGAAATTGTTCACCTGCGCCAATGAATATTATTCAAAAACAATGTGGCCAAAAATCCCTAACAAGAAATGTCTTCAAGATAGGTAATCCACGGGAATTAAATTGGGAAGATCTGTAAATTAATTCAAATAGTTGTGATTCTTAGGGCATTTTAGTAAATGTGCAATCATTTTTAGTGAAACCAAATTTTTTTTTCTATATTGTTTAAATACTCTTTATCCATTGAATTATTATTTTTCATGATCATGTTGTCCTTCAAATAGACTTTCAGCTTATTGGGTAATGTTGAGTACATAGGCATACAGGGTACAGCTAACTTCCTACCACACACTTTCAGGGCCTGTAGGGGGATCGAGTAGGTTACATTTCGAACAGGTACCTGTGTTTGGAAATGTACTGTTTCCCCACTATGAACAAAGTACAGCCACACATTTAAATTTCCAATTTCTGCTGTATCAATGAGTGGTGCAGAGTATGTACATTGTTGTTGTTGTTATTGTTGTTGCTGTTGTTCTGTGTCCACTTACAAGAATGGCTTGATGTGGCGACCATCCACCTCGATACAAACCTTCCACCTGCATATCATGTTCTGGTGCACTCACTCACAAACACCTGGTAGTCGAACATCTGCCGCAGCCACAATCCACGCAAGCAGATCCTCCTCTGACTTCACCGAGGTCTCATGAATCCGATTCTTCTTGTAAGTTCTTGTAACTGGATGCACAAGCACTGCAACAAGAATGTTCGTACTCCGCTCTGCTCACGGATATAGCAGACGTGAGGCATTCAAATGTGTGATGGTGCTTTGCTTGTAGCGAGGAAACAGTACATTTCTGGACATGGGTTACAATTAAAAATGTTATCTACTCGGACCACCTACAAGGCCTCAAAGTTTATAAGTTTATAACACTTTTCAAATTACATGGTTCAGAGATGTTCATTACAGAACTAAAATGGCTTACCAGACACCAGAGGGAGCCAAACCCACAACCTTTAGAATTAGCATCTGATGCTCTCTCAGTCGAGTTATGTTGGCCTCGCTCATTCGTGTTTTGTTGACTGTAACCTGAGTTACAGTATTGGCACTGCACCCACTATAACTGCAAAATGTGTGCCGAAAATTGATTTTAAGTACTGTTTACCCATATTTATACCTTCATGTGGGTCCAAATAAAACATCATATTTTGTATTATTCTTTTGGAAAGAGCTGTAGTAGATAATATATGAGAAGAGAAGGATGTAGGATAATTGATAGATATTTCTGAATGAAGGAAGAGTGAATTACTTGAGCTTCAAGTATCAAAATCATTAGCCATTAAGAGTGCACTGGACCATTTCTCTTATAACATGGAATGAATCAACATATGCAAAACACTGTTATGAACAATTAGAGACTTCATACACTTCTACTCATTTTAAGGTCTAGCCGGGCTGAGTGGCTCAGACAGTTGAGGCGCTGGCCTTCTGATTCCAACTTGGCAGGTTCGATCCTGGCACAGTCCGGTGGTATTTGAAGGAGTTCAAATATGTCAACCTTGTGTCGGTAGATGTACGTAAAAGAACTTCTGCAGGACTAAATTGTGGTACCTCGGTGTCTCCGAAAATTGTTAAAGTAGTTAGTGGGATGTAAAGCCATTAACATTATTATTTATTTTTTTATTTATTTATTTTTTAAGGTAGTACTGTCTGTTTACTGCAGTTGAAACTTGTCTCATTGAATATATTCTATTATTAAGTTAGATATGTTTCTATCTTTCTGTATATTAGTATATTACTTGATTTGTCACGTGTTGTTTCTTTCCTTTACTAGAATTGGTATTTTAGTATATGGTATTATGGTCTTGGTATTAAGCCTTCTGCCCCCTGAATTATGTGAAGAAACTGTAGTATCTCTAATCCTGCAGGGAACTTCACAGTATTATACTGGAGAGAATGTAGGAAAACTGAGAGAAATATCACATCCCAGATCCAAGAGTGTGATCATGACCACAGCTTCATTATGTCTGCATGGTTATTGGCTTAACTGGAAATTACTATAAAGAAGTATTAGGGAGTCTGCTTTCTCAGGATAGAGAAAATTAGGCTGCTCTTCTCTCATTATGGTGTATTTTATTTTATTACTATGTCGTTGCTGGTTATATAGCAACATCTTTCACTTCAGTAGGAACTTAATGCAGGTATGTATAGTGGTTATTTATTTGTTTTTATAACCTTTCTGCATACAATTTCATGACCTCTCCTGAACTCTATGAAACTGAACTACATTTTTATCTCATAGGAGTACTTAGTCTTCATTATTTACTTTCAAGGAGAGTTTTGAGAGAAGTTGCAAGCCATCCTTACCTTTACCTAGGATTTTTAAATATACTTTAATAGTATTTCCCTTCTTTCTTTGTTAAAGCATTTTTGTAATAAATTTCCAGTGCTATTTAGGTTATGGCATGTATGTATGTATGTATGTATGTATGTATGTATGTATGTATGTATGTATGTATGTATGTATGTATGTATGTATGTGTGTATGTATGTATGTACCGTACGCGCACCTTTTAGCGATACATGGACACCCTGATGCTGAATAGGTCGACCTTGGGTATCTTCGAGATTCGTATTGTCAACCTTTGAAACACAAACTATGAATCGCTTATGCATCGCTGTGTGACATCTAGCGTACACTTTTCATACTAGTACTGTTGTTGTTTACAGAGCAAAGCCAAACTATAGAATTCATGCTGGGAACAAGATTTGCATCGAGAAATGTTATATAATGTTATATAAAGTGTGTATCACACAGTTGTTGGCTTAAGATAATAAAGGTTTAGAAAATTCATATCGATCGATCATATTATCGATTCAATTCAGATTTCATTTTCATTCAGTTGGCAGTATTACTGGAACTGTGAGAGCTGCCTCCTTACTCCACCACCCCGTACAAAGAAATATCGCTAAAAGGTGCGCGGACTATATGTATGTATGTATGTATGTATGTATGTATGTATGTATGTATGTATGTATGTATGTATGTATGTATGTATGTATGTATGTATGTATGTATGTATGTATGTATGTATGTATGTATGTATGTATGTATGTATGTATGTATATATGTATGTATGTATGTATGTATGTATGTATGTATGTAAGGTATATGTAAATGCATTTTATTATATGTGGTTTTTTTTTTCTTTCTATCAAATACCAGTACCGGTATGTCATTTCATACAATTTGCCATGAGAGTAAAGTTTGTCACTCCAAACAAAGTTAATCAATTGACTGACTGAAATTAAATCATTTATATATTGTATTTCTCTCATGTTGAAATGTTTTATTCTTTCTTCAAGCACATATGTTAATCTGCTTAGTTACAAGCACATTTTTTTATTTATCTTTTTGCTTTTCTGAATTACAGAAGGCAGATTCACGTACTTCCTTAAAAATATTTTCATTGGTTTTGAAATCAAACTCAAAAATACTCTATGTTTTGTACAATGAAATTACTATTAGTGTATGTGTGATAAGGACACATCAGAGCTAATTTATAACCTTTTGTTTTTCAGTTCGGAGCAAATGGCTGGGTAATCAAGATCTTAGGATACTAGGAAGATGTTATAGAGAAACAGCCGATGGTATGGATAAGATACAAGATGTTTCCTTATCTTCTCTGCCTTCTCCAACATATTCATCTGAATCATCTATTCTTGAGTCATTTGCTGATTCCTGTGGAATTTCCCAAAATATAATAAAGCCATTGCAACAAGGAGAAAGAATTACTTTTTCAGAAACAGATCTTGACACAGTTTTGAATTCTGCCAAGACACAAGGCCAGACTTCATTCCAGTGTAACAGATGTTTAAAAACATATGCAAATAAAGGTAACTTGACAAGGCACTGGAACTTTGAATGTGGTGTAGAACCCCGTTTCCAGTGTCCACTTTGCCCCACCCGCACCAAACATAAGAGTCATCTTGCATCTCATATTCGTCATAAGCATCAAATTAATCAATAATATTGTACAGTTGCAGAAAATACTCAATAGGGAGATGATACAAATTATCAATGAACTCAGGCAAAATTGTTTTAAAAGAAAGTACCATAATAAATACAAATTTTAGTTGCCCAGAATTTTCAGAACAATAAGTGGCACAGGAGGAGAGAGAGAGATTTATTAAAAAACATGAATCATCCATCCTCCAATAACGGTGACCATTCAGATCCAGAATACAATTACAATTTAATGGAGTTTAAAAATATCAAAAAGTGGAAATTTAATCATTAATTCTGTTATCTTCTTTTTGCCAGGGTTAATGGGGGAGGAATGTTAATCACGTTCTCAGGTATAGATGGAAATGAATGATTTGTAGAGAGTTCCTGAGTACCTTTATTACTATATTTTCTATTTCGCAGAATGGAACTTCCAAATTTTGTAGTAAGGTCGATATCTGACTAGCCTCTTGCTTCAAATAGCAGGCCTCTGACAGTCCACCGATCGATAGGTATTTTATATCCTTTGTTGACAGGTAAGGCAAGTACGGAACTTAAATAGCTTGCTTTTCTAGGTCCACATCCTGAGCCTGATGTAGGTCTCTTTCAAAGCGAATGGTGGGATCTAAGACCATTGCTTTAATGTTGATGGCTATGATGTCTGCCCTCAGACTGTGCAGTGTGTATCTTGTGCTTTAATAAGTACTAAGAAAATGAAACCAATTTGCTTCCTTTAAATCAAACTATACCCATTGCGATCTAGAGAAGGAATACTGAAGTGGATCTCGATACAATTTTGAATTTTTCCAAGGCACAAGGTCGGACTTCATTCCAATGTCAGCAGTCACATTCAGAAATGCAAGCCATATGATCTTCATATCTGATTTCAAGATTCTGAACACTAGAGACATAAGGATGATTTTATGTCAGAGAGTGTCTCCAGTGCACACTTCAATCCTCCACATATCCTACTGTGGAAATAATTGTGTCCCTGAATGAGGCTCCCTGCAAACAATTATGTATGCAAGAGAATCGGGTACAGTTCCCTTTAAAAAAGCAAATTGGTACTCGTCTTGGTGCTTATTAAGACATGGGACACACGTACATTCTTTCGTGTGCCTCTTACTGTTATTAACCTAGATAAGAACTAATTATTGCTAACTTCATCTTGTTGGAGGATATTTGAGGTGTAAAATTTAGGGGTCCACTCAGCCTACGTGATTAGAATTGAGAAGCTATCCGACGGTGAGATAGCAGCCTCAGCCTCGAAAGCCAAGAATAACGGCCGAGAGAATTCGTCGTGCTGACCACACGACACCTCGTGATCTGCAGGCCTTCGGGCTGAGCAGTGGTCGCTTGGTAGGCCAAGGCCCTTCAAGGGCTGTAGTGCCATGGGGTTTGGGTAAATTTAGGGGGGGTCACCCTGTACAATGTGCCTAGCACATCTCATTGAAAAGTGATGCTTTCCATCTTTTTCTCGAAATAATGTAAGGGAAATCAGTGGAACCAAGTTAGGGAAGTGTATTGCTGGAAACTTTTCCTTGCAGTTTCTTGAATATTCTTGTCTGTACAGAGTCAATGACTTACAACATTTAAATTAGCTGATGTGATATGATATTGTGCGAACTCCGGAGAGAGCTGGTGCAGGTCTTTCGAGTTGACAATCATGGACGACCTGCGTGTTACACTTGATAAGGTAAAATGGGTCTGCCTATTCAATACAGAGCTAATGACAGATATAACTATATTTTCACAATAATCATTTATGTATCATCACATCATTTTGCATATGGAACTAATTTCGACCAACTTAGGACATCTTCAGCCATACAGATTTAAAAATTGGCATAATTAAAACATTGGAATGTACAAAGACATTTAAAAGAGAGAAAACACATTAAAATAAGTCTGTAATGAGAAACTTGATGATACTCATGTACACATTAAAATACACTGACTGACAGAGCAAATGCAACACCAAGAAGGAGTGGTTCGAAAGGGATGAAAGTTGGGGAAAAAACAGAGACGGCACGGACGAATAATTGATGTTTATTTCAAACCGATATGCAGGTTACACAATGCGCACGGGATCGACTCAGTAGGATGTAGGACCACCGCGAGCGGCGATGCACGCAGAAACACGTCGAGGTACAGAGTCAATAAGAGTGCGGATGGTGTCCTGAGGGATGGTTCTCCATTCTCTGTCAACCATTTGCCACAGTTGGTCGTCCGTACGAGGCTGGGGCAGAGTTTGCAAACGGCGTCCAATGAGATCCCACACGTGTTCGATTGGTGAGAGATCCGGAGAGTACGCTGGCCACGGAAGTATCTGTACACCTCGTAGAGCCTGTTGGGAGCTGCGAGCAGTGTGTGGGCGGGCATTATCCTGCTGAAACAGAGTATTGGGCAGCCCCTGAAGGTACGGGAGTGCCACCGGCCGCAGCACATGCTGCACGTAGCGGTGGGCTTTTAACGTGCCTTGAATACGCACTAGAGGTGACGTGGAATCATACGCAATAGCGCCCCAAACCATGATGCCGCGTTGTCTAGCGGTAGGGCGCTCCACAGTTACTGCCGGATTTGACCTTTCTCCACGCCGACGCCACACTCGTCTGCGGTGACTATCACTGACAGAACAGAAGCGTGACTCATCGGAGAACACGACGTTCCGCCATTCCCTCATCCAAGTCGCTCTAGCCCGGCACCATGCCAGGCGTGCACGTCTATGCTGTGGAGTCAATGGTAGTCTTTTGAGCGGACGCCGGGAGTGCAGGCCTCCTTCAACCAATCGACAGGAAATTGTTCTGGTCGATATTGGAACAGCCAGGGTGTCTTGTACATGCTGAAGAATGGCGGTTGACGTGGCGTGCGGGGCTGCCACCGCTTGGCGGCGGATGCGCCGATCCTCGCATGCTGACGTCACTCGGGCTGCGCCTGGACCCCTCGCACGTGCCACATGTCCCTGCGCCAACCATCTTCGCCACAGGCGCTGCACCGTGGACACATCCCTATGGGTATCGGCTGCGATTTGACGAAGCGACCAACCTGCCCTTCTCAGCCCGATCACCATACCCCTCGTAAAGTCGTCTGTCTGCTGGAAATGCCTCCGTTGACGGCGGCCTGGCATTCTTAGCTATACACGTGTCCTGTGGCACACGACAACACGTTCTACAATGACTGTCGGCTGAGAAATCACGGTACGAAGTGGGCCATTCGCCAACGCCGTGTCCCATTTATCGTTCGCTACGTGCGCAGCACAGCGGCGCATTTCACATCATGAGCATACCTCAGTGACGTCAGTCTACCCTGCAATTGGCATAAAGTTCTGACCACTCCTTCTTGGTGTTGCATTTTCTCTGTCAGTCAGTGTAAGTCTGTAATGAGAAACTTGATGATACTCATGTCCACATGTCATCTATTCCAGTGTTTTAATTATGGAAAATTATGGAAAATGAAAATTCACAGCCTGTTTCCAGTCATTTGACCAGATCAGGAATGGAATGAATGAAGCCCCCATCTAGCGGCAATCATAGGAATTATGCTGGCTGCCAAAGCCTGTCGCTCTCTCCTTGGGCAATGATTAATGACTGACAGATGAAATGAAATGATATTGGAGAGTGTTACTGGAATGAAATATGACAGGGAAAACTGGAGTACTGGGAGAAAAACCTGTCCCACCTCCACTTTGTCCAGCACAAATCTCACATGGACTGACCAGGATTTGAACCATGGAACCCAGCAGTGAGCAGTGAGTGGCCAGTGTGCTGCTGCCTGAGCCACAGAGGCATCCAATTTAATTATGCCAGTTTTTAAATCGGTATGGCAGAAGATGGCCCGAGTTGGCAGAAATTAGTCCCATATGCAAATGTTGTGATGATAATTAATTATTATGAAAATATAGTTATATCTGTCATTAGCCTTGAATTGAATAGAATAGAATACACATTTTACCTTATCAAGAATAGGTACTCCTTTGGCTAAATTTTTATGGAATTCCTTACCACTATCCAGGAACAATCTGTTTGAATTTTGTAAAATTGTATTTTTTTTTTAAACCATTACTTCAATTTGCTTAGCCTGACTTTTGTTAGAATTGTACTATTTTTGATTTTTTACTTTTTAGTGTTAATATTCATCTTCATGTTTAATAAATATATTAGTTATCCATATTTAATTTTGTACTAGTTGTTTAAATATAGTCCTACATAAATTTCACACCACAGAAATTGAGATGTAAAACCCTGTAGTGTGCAAATGAATGAATGAATGAATGAATGAATAAAATAAATTTAAAAAAATAAATAAATAATGGTGATGTAGGGAGAGAGTGAAACCCAGCAGCCTGCTCCTGTCGAATAACACCAGGGGCTCTGCTCAAGGCTTAACCATAAGCAGTATCAAATGCCCTTGCTCCATATGAACTCTGTGGAGAGATTTGGAATTGAATCCAGGCTTTTGACGCACAAGCTAGTTATTATAAATTGTATACCACCACTTCTCCTACCCTGCTGGCCAGCATTCTGATGTTGAAAATTTTTCCCACTGACAGGACTCGAACCAACTAACCACAGCGTCAGACCATAAAGACTTGATGCTTTAATGATCATGGGCACCAGATGGGTTTTTTAAATGAGGCACTATAACTTATAATGAGTATAGTTTACCTAAACTTTCTGTAAAGGTACATTGCCTAACAATTTGAACAACAGCATCACTTAATTGCAGAGTATGGAATTATTATAACCCTCCGTGGTCCATCAGATCTGAAATATGTTGTTTTCTTTCTCTCACATCCTTTTTTTTTCCTAAACTAAATATATTGTGTATTTTATACACAAACTACTTAACGATAAAATACTTCTATAATTCATACCATTGTGCTTCAAAGATGTGATATTTTGTATTTTTAACAAATGTACATGAATGTATAATGAGTAGCTTGAAAATGGTGTGTAAATTGTATGTAGAAAGTCAACTGCAAAGTGCAGATATTTACAGTGCGTCTTTCCAATTGTTAAGTAAAACATAGACTGTATTTGGTGTGTCACCTTGTTCCTTACTGAATTTAGAGTGCTATTTTAGTCTTTCATATAATCTTTCTTATTAAAGGAAGATGAGCAAACTTGAATAAGTATTCAGACTATTGTTTTTAAATGCTATAAAAGTGCCATTTCATTAATTTAGAGAAGATGTACAGCTGAAACTATTGTTTGTATTCATAATGGTTAAGCAGATAAAAATGTATTGTTCTGTGGGATCATCCTTTTTTTTTTACTTTTTAAATCTGGAAATCTTACAACTTTCTTGATATACAGAAATGATACAAGCATTAGTTCTATATTTCTCTTTTGTTATTAGATTTCTCTGTTACTGAAAGGTATTTGTTGTAATTTCACTTGTTTTTTCAGATATAGTTTATTTCTATACTTATTATTTACCAGTTGTAATGTTTGTTAACTTGAATAGAGAATAAAGTGTTTTCATGATAAGGATATGGCTTCTGAATCAAATAGAATTCAAACCTGCATTTCAGAATCTTATTCAAGACATTTCAATAAATAACTTGAAACAACTATTATATTTGATCATTATTAATTAATTTATTTATCGCTAGCCATGCTCATACCTGCAGCTTCGCCCAGCTGAGGTCAGAGGAAAAATTTGGAATGCATTGTAATTTACTGACTCGACATGTATTTGTATGAAACAGAGCTCTTTGTGTGTTTGTTTGTTTTTCCAGCCTTTGTTCCATTTCTCTACGGGGTCGGGTATGAGGTGAGGTGAATCTGTCGTGGTGGGTTTTTATGACCGGATGCCTTTCCTGACATTAACCTCATCAGAGGAGTTAATGAGATGAAATGAATGACATGATATATGGTAGTAGGACGGGATAGGATGAAACCTGGTGCCAGCATATAGACTACTCCTATTGAATAGCACCAAGGGATCTGCTCAAGGTTTAACGTCTCCAACCAACGGACGAATCACCATTAACAGTATCATATGCCCTCACTCCGTATGAGCGCTGCAGAGAGGTTTGGAATTTAATCCAGGCTTTTGGCACGCAATCTAGCGACTGGAAATTGTATTTTTTTTTTTTAACGATGGGACTCGAACCAGCTAACCATGATGTCAGACCGTTTAGACTTAATGCCTTAACGATAATGGCCACCAGGCGGGCTAACATTCTCAAAGTCAGTAGTATATTAATTAGTGTATGGTGTAATGTATATCAGTGAACTGAATTTTATCTTGTGCTAGAGGTGAAATAATTTATACATTTGAGTCTTGCAGTATGCTGTGAACTAGCATAGATATATGAGGCATTCAGAATTAAAGTAGTGTAAATCCAGATAAACTATATTTGTGACATTGGGAGTTAAAGATATATGGGGATAAAAAACTCAGTATATATTTTTAAAATCCAAATTTGGTTTATTTGCAAAGAGAAGATAGTACTTCACTTGTTTCTTGTGAATTTTAGTACACAGAATAAACATTTGAAATTATAATAATTTTTGAAATAGTAATTATGGACTTGCTTCATTTATATACTGAAAATTATTATAAAACATTCACTACACAATATAACATTTTCATTTGAAGTTTGTAATTGACAAATTGCATCTTAAAACTACATCATTCCAATGTTTCCATTTGCAGTTCTTGTATTGATCACATGTCTTTACACATTCACACATAGGACAATCCATTGTCTTCAGCTATTATGTGCTTTTGAGCAAGCTGTGATTGACAAGTGTTTGAAATGCAAAGAAGATGAAAAAAAAAAAAAAAAAGCAAAATGTAAATTATATTTCTGGGTTTTATTTCCATCAGGAATTAAACAGAATTGTTTTTGTGTGTTTCCAGTCCTCAAAGTCCCATAAACAACTGTTCATGTAAAAAACATTTGAAATGCAAATGTATTCTGCCATGCTTTAAGGTTTCATCCTATGATTTATAGACTGTGTTGGTGAAAGAAGAGAACTTTAGACCAGGCATTCTCAGCCTCATGCTCTTTAAATGACGTTTGGTGCTATTGTTGTGTGATTAAAAATGTGCTCACATACACAAAGGCTCCTCAAGTTTTTTTTCTTATTCAAACTCTGTTGTACGAATCAGAATAATACCGGTAGTGTTGCTATCCATAATGTTAGCATTTAGTAACTTCAAAGTTGTTAAGCTGTTTATGCTGCCAGTATCTAATCTTATCTACTGTACCGTTCTGTGTTTGTGAATAATGTACATTGTTGGCATGATTCGCAACTTGAACTGATGACTCACCAATCCACTTTATGGTCAGAGTCAGTAACGCATTACATCATGCATGTGTTGCCTTGCTCACACGTTCAGTTCAATAGTGTCAGTTTGAAAATGGTAGTCGAATTTGTTGCTGGCCCCGTGGTGTAGGCGTAGCGTGCCTGCCTCTTACCCGGAGGCCCCGGGTTCGATTCCCAGCCAGGTCAGTGAATTTTACCTGGATCTGAGGGCTGGTTCCAGGTCCACTCAGCCTACATGATTACAATTGAGGAGTTATCTGACGGTGAGATGGCGGCCCCAGTTTAGGAAGCCAAGAATAACGGCCGAGAGAATGTGCTGACCACATGACACCTCATAATCTGCAGGCCTTCAGACTGAACAGCGGTCGCTTGGTAGGCCATGACCCTTTGGGGCTGTTGTGCCATGGGGTTTGGGTTGGCTTTAGTCAAAACGTTGTTAGCAAATTATTTATGCATATGAATAATGTTTCCAGAGTTTATTGTTAGTTTATGTTAAAGACTGTTGTGAATTATGTTATTAAAGTGTCATATATTTCATTAACTATTAACCAAATATGAAAGTGCTTGCTAGGAAAATAGTAATAAAACGTTGAAAGTTCATTGCCATATTATTGTTCTGTGTTAATTAGAGATGGAAATTAAATATCATATGATCATGTATCCTGTTCCATCACAGTGCACTGTTCCCGAAATATTATGTTCTGCCAGAGACCCTAGTACAAAACTAACACTCTCAGCAAGAAAAAAAAGGGAAGAGAAAGGAGTTCTTGATTGGCTAACGGATATTAGGCACCATAACGTAGCGCTGCTGCTCGCTTAAGCCCTCACTCCTGCTGATGATGCTTGCAAGGACAAGCGAAACATGTACCATAACAACTAATGTAAAATAATTATATCCTGAATATTTTATTTATATCATGTCAGAAGCATACATAAGTTTAAAATTAAATATGAGGAAAGACCATAAAACATAATATAAATTCTTCAGTGACAAAGAGCTACATTAAACTATGCGACATCAAGTGCATTTGGCTTCGCTTTAACCAGGTCTTCTGTTGTGCAACTGAATGGGCATGTACATTGCAGTAAATGGGCTGTGGTCTGCTCTTCTCCACATACACACAAGGTACTGTCCACTTCGAAACCCCATTTCTTCTGGTTGACCCTGCACCGTGTAACACCAGAGCGCAGTCTATTCAGTGCTCTCCAATTCATCCAATCTGTAACATGGCCAGGAGGGAGTTCCTCTTTTGGGGTCATCCATTGACTGATACTCGTATGTTGACTCCTGGCACGCCATTCTTGAATTCTTGCTCGCTGCGCTGTTCCTGCAAGTGTTTTGGTTACTCTCAAGAAGCTTTTCCTAGACTTAAGGTGCTAGCATGGTGGCTCATATCGAAACAAAGGGTGGGCTTCAGATGTCAACGTCTTTCTCTTTTTCTTTCTTGGCTGCCACTTCACGGCGGATATCAGGAGGTGCTTTCTCTGCAAGGCAATACACTTTTTCCAAAGGTGTAGGTCTCGAACATCCATTAATAATGAGGCAGGTCTCGTTGAGTGCTACATCAACTGCTTTGGCATGACAAGATTTGTACCACACCGGGCATGCGTATTCAGCTGCGGAATAGCAGAGCAAAAGGAATTATCTAGTATTGAATAGGTGGATGATAATAAATTACTTTGTCATTTAATAAGCTCCTGCGCAGTTATGAACAATAATTTTTTAACAGCTTAGAGGTTGTACTGACATTCATACTCTCTTTACTCTGTTATTTATTGTCCGGTTACAGATATTCTTCAGTTTTTTGAAGTGCATTGTATTAGGCTTACTGGTGGTAATACATACAGTGACATAGCTTCTCTAAACAGTTCTGCGTGGTCTTTCCTCATTGAATTTCCTGTTACATGCTGTATTTATTGTGGACAATGAGCAAAACACCTGATGCTTTTTATATGGACAAAAACTCAGTTATAGGGAAATGGTTTCTGATTTGAAGAGACCCATTGAAAGAAGGCACCAAATAATGATCATATTTTTTTTTTACTATTTGCATTATGTTGCATCACCACAAGTAGGCCTTTTGGTAATAATAATAATAATAGTAATGATAATAATAATAATAATAATAATAATAATAATAATAATAATAATAACAACAACAATAGGGCTTCCGTGGCTCAGGCGGCAGTGCGCCAGCCTCTCACCGCTGGGTTCCATAATTCAAATCCCCATCACTCCATGTAAAATTTGTGCTGGACAAAGCAGAGGCAAGACAGGATTTTTCTCCGGGTACTCCGGTTTTCCCTGTCATCATTCATTCTAGCAACACTCTCCAATATCATTTCATTTCATCTGTCAGTCATTAATCATTGCCCCAGAGGAGTGCGACAGGCTTCGGCAGCCGGTACAATTCCTATCCTCGCCGCTAGATGGGGCTTCATTCATTCCATCCCTGACCCGGTCGAATAACTGGAAACAGGCTGTGGATTTTCAATAATAATAATAATAATAATAATAATAATAATGTAATTGGCTTTACGTCCCACTATCGACTTTTACCGTTTTCCGAGATGCAGAGACGCCAGAATGTTGTCTCACAGGAGTTCTATTACGTGTCAGTAAATATACGGACACAAGGCGTGCTTATCTGAGCATCATCAAATAGCACCGGTCCACCGGACCGATTGAACTTTCCAATTCGAGCTCAGAAAGCCAGCGTTCTAGCATCCGAGCAAGGACGCCCATGCCTGGGGGCAAGCCCCCCGCCTACCCCCCCCCCCCCCCCAGTTCTCAGGGAAAGGCAAAAATCGAATGTAGTCAGGTGTTTTTCTTTCAAGAAAATTATTTAAAAGTTGGTATTACGTAGAAGTGCTAGTATCACCCCCCACCAACAGGCAGGGGCTACCGTGGGCGTTATTCTACCGCAGAATACAAGTCGCCATTCATCTTCCAAAATATTAAAAATACTACATACCCCCAGGTCTAGCCCCCCCCCCCCCCACAAACTGTATATGGGCGCCCATGCGTCCGAGCCAGTGTTGCCAAGTTAGCGGATTTTCTGCTAAATTTGGCAGAAATAGAAGACTGTCGGAGGAGAAATATACCATTTAGCGGACAGCGGATTTTTTGGCGGAATTCTAGATTTATTATAGCGGAATTTAGCGTTTTAAAATGTGTACTCCAGTCTGCCTCTGAGCTGTTCTGTATTTCTTGTCAGGAGCTAGCAGTCACATGAGGAAAACATGTTATTTGATTTGATGTTATGAGATCATGGTATCATAAAATTGTAATGCGTGGGGAAAGGGTACTTATCACTTAGTTGACGAATGACGACAGATAATGGAACTGTGAGAGAGTAGCATTTACATTTATGCTATGAAGGAAGACTGTTTAATGAACTGGCCTGTTCTGTGTGTGGCCCTTGAGGTAGGAGATTCACCTAGTTTGTACCCGGCAGTAAAACGCCTACAAGTTTTAGCTCGCCAGCTCGCAGGCAGGGAATTAATCCCAGTGAAACTCACAGATCAGGTGAGTGCAGACATTTTTTTTTTTTTTTTTTTTGTTAGGGGCTTTATGTCGCACCGACACAGATAGGTCTTATGGCGACGATGGGATAGGAAAGGCCTAGGAGTTGGAAGGAAGCGGCCGTGGCCGTAATTAAGGTACAGCCCCAGCATTTGCCTGGTGTGAAAATGGGAAACCACGGAAAACCATTTTCAGGGCTGCCGATAGTGGTCTATTATTATTATTATTATTATTATTATTATTATTATTATTATTATTATTATTATTATTATTATTATTATTATTATTTGAGATCGGATTTCTTGGCGGAAGTTTAGCGGATTTTTAGTAGTATTTAGCGGATCTTGAAAATATAAGTTGGCAACACTGGTCCGAGCTACTAGCCCCAGTATATGTGTCTCTGTAGATGGATGGTAGTGTGATGAACAGGAAAAACGTGATGCAGAGACAGGCAACAATGGAGGTCTTTGATTCATAACCGAACCCGGCAGGGAACTGGAAACGGGAACGGAAGAAGGAGAAAAGAATAAAGAAGAAGTATTCTCTATGTCCCTGCGATGGTTGGTAGTGTAGTGTGCTGTTTACAAATGAGGATGTGTATTACGACGAATACAGGTACCCAGCCCCTGAGCCAGAGAAATTGACCAGACACCGCTTAAATTCCCGACCGCAGCGGGAATCGAACTCAGCGCCCTCTGAGCCGATGGCCACTTCGTACATCATTCAGTCAACGAGCTGGAGGATGAAATAATAACAATAAAAAATAAGAAGAGTTAACAAAGAGACGTCTGACAGGAAAGATAAACGAAAGAAGTATCTGGCAAAAATAAATTGAAATATCTTTAACGTAACAACATTTTCTTGTCCGTGACTATGAAGTAATTACAGCACAGTATTTATGAAATAATAAAAACTGTTACCGGTCACATTTATTATTACGGTAAATTATTCACTCCTCTACGCGTTTCAGCGACTTTGCTCCATCTTCATGTGGTAAAATGTATTCCGGACTGAGACACAAACAGGGGTCTCCCCGAGTTATATGACGCAAACAGTACCTAGATTGAAAGTATCCGCAAAAATAAATCCTACCTCGTGATTATCCAAAATGAAATTTAAATTCCACGTTTCCTACACAAACATTTAGGGTACATTCTTGATTTAGTCATACGCCAATAACGCCGTATTATAGGCATTGTTGTTACTTTTGAAGTAATTATTGAGTTTCAACAGTTTTGCCTTTTTCTTTCTCTCTTTTGCTTGTGGTTTAACGTCGCACTAACACATCCAAGATTTTCGGCGATTATAGAATTGGGAAGGTAGTAGCCGTGACCTGAATTAACACAGAAAGCCATCTTCATCTTCAGGCTGCCGACAGTGGGGTTCGAACCCACTATATCCTGAATGCAAGTTTACAGCTGCGCGACCCGTACCGGTACCGCACGGCCAATTCTCTTGGTGCTGGGGGTAGACTACTGTGGGGTATGTACTGTTTCCATTTGTTCCTACTAGCTGAAGCATATTATGTGGAAGTTCGGACGAATAACTGCATTTTTCGAACAACTTTAATAACGAACTTCGTACTGTCAGTACAGATACAGTTGCCCGGTTGCAGAACCAAACCAAAACCAAACCCCACGGCACTTCACGCCCTTGAAAGAGCCTTGGCCTGCCCAGCGACCGCTACTCAGCCCGAAGGCCTGTAAATTACGAGGGATCGTGTGGTCAGCACGACGCATCCTCGCGGCCGTTATTCTGGGCAGGCCCCGATTTAAAAATGGGCGGACTGGGCATTTGCTCAGGGCGCCAATTTTTGAGGGGCGGCGGCTGGCGAATCGAGTAATTATGGTCTGCGTGAATTACGTTTTAAATTCATTACACTTAAATTATTTTTACTTTCCACAAATGATTCCAATTATTTTATTAGCCTATATAAAACACTTTAAACTATTCTTACTTTAAAACCTGAATTGAATCTATATACTTAAATTTTATGAAGAAAATTAAATAACTGCGAACAATAAGAAATGTATTATTTAACTCGTGCGTGTGCTGGGTGGGCAATTGTAGTTGGTGGCTTGGCAACCCTGTTAGTCTAGACAGCCCCCTGTCTGTCATTGGCTCGTGACAGTTCGTGTGCGTATTGCTGTTTACATCAGCTCACCATCAACCCGATAACCTCACCTAGCAAACTCATTGTCTCGTGTAATTCTTATGTTTTTCGGTATTTAACCATGAGTAACATGTTAAGTGGTGGTGAATACAAACAACGCGCTGCTATAAAGCAGAGTGACGAACTTGAACTACTTAAGTGCCTAAAATGGGAAAGTTCTTTGACTCGTTCAACTCCAACCTCGGAATCGGAATGCCAAGATGACTTAACAAAACCTTCGACATCCTATTTAACTTTACACAAGAAGACTTATAAGGCCTAGATATAGAGACTGATCAGCCCTGTGTTAGTATTAAATTGAACGATGAGCCTGAAGTTGTCCAGCAGACGTTTGGAGCTACTTCACAATCACAACCTGAGGTAACCTTACCTAATTCATTTTCTATAGATGATCCTGCTGCTTGGAATGTGAAGTTAAATTCAGTAGTTGAGAATGTTATTAACCATTGTCCGAAACAAAATGTAATGGTGGATTTTTCGAAACCTCTGCGAACTTACAATAATGGTAAAAATCATTGTCTCAAAACATGTTTGCGAGTACTCTTCCTAACGGAGACTTTGTTTTAAGAGATTGGTTATTGTATTCACAGTCAACTGGGAAAGTATTCTGTATTCAACGCTGTTTATTTCAACCAGACAATACAAAAACAAATTTTAATGACTGGAAGCACAGCTACGAACTACTGAAACATCATGATCATTCTCATGACCACAGGCGTAATGTTCTTATGTACAGCACCAGACAAAAACAGTTAATGCAGGTTGGTAAAATTCTGTTTACACTACTGGCGAAGTATAACCTCAAGAATACTTTCTGATGTACGATTTTTGGCAGTTAGGGGTTTACTTTTCCAAGGAGACAATGATGATTTTGGATCAACTTCAAATGGTTTATATCTTGGATGCTTCGTGTTAATGAGTGAATATGACCCTTTCCTTGACAAGCACATCGGTAAATATGGTTAAAAAGGTCAAGGGCACATCTCATACCTGTCTTCTCAAATAGGTAATGAATTTATTGAAGTTATGGGGAATTGCGTGCTTAAAACAGTAGTTGCTGAAGTGAAAGAAGCTAGACACTACTCTCTCATTGTAGATTCGTCGCCTGATTGCTCTCACACTAACCAGTTGGCTATTGTTTTACGATATGTACCTCAAACAGAGCCAAAGCCTGTAGAACGACTCATTAAGCTTCTGCTCGGAATATCACATACATCTGCTGGAGTAGAAAGAGCTATAGTTGACTGTTTCAAAATCAACATCAAGAATTGTAGGGGCCAAAGTTATGATAATGCTTCCAATATGTCAGGAGCTTACTCAGGTCTTCAGGCCCGAATAAAGCAGCAAAGTCCCCTTGCTGAATACATACCGTGCGCAGCACATTCATTAAATCTTGTTGGTTCGGCTGCCACAGAACGCTGCACTGTCACAGTACTTTCCTTGACTTCGTTCAGGAGATGTATAATTCATTTTCTGTTCCAACGTACAAGTGGAATATTTTGAAGCAATTCTTGGCAGAAAACGGTACGCCAGTGGTAACATCTTTATCAGAAACCAGATGGTCTGCAAGAGCAGACGCTGTCAGAGCTTTTTAAAAGGTTATGAAGAAATACGACAATCGTTGAGGCAGCTATCTGAAGACTCCAGTGTAAAACCTGCTTGTAGACTTGAGGCACAAAACCTTGAAACTAAATTTCAGAATTTCGAGACCACATATATCTGTTAGTCGGGGTGGAATGACATTTTGGAAAGAGTTGACAAGTGTTCTAAAAACTTGCAGTATGAAAATCTTAATCTTGAGGGAGGAGTAAAACAATTGAAAACCCTGGAAGGCTTCATCAAAGCGAAAAGGAATGAGTTTGACATATATGAGCAATCTGCTTTGAAAATAGGTGGACGTGATGTTCCAAGCTACTAAAGAGTAAGAAAACGCAAAACATTTGCAAAATATTTGCAGATGAAACACGTGGGGTTGAAAGAGACCTAGATGCAAGAACAAATTTCAAAAATAATGTGTTTCTTAAAATAATGGACACACGTATAGGAAACTTAGCAAGAAGGAAAGCAGCATATGAAGTCGTAGCTTCCAGATTTCAAGTGTTACCGTTACTACTGACTTGCTCATCCGAATCACCAACAGTGAAGAACACTGCTTTGAAACTTAGTTCGCTGTACCCTGAAGACATCAGTCAAGATTTTTTAAACGAGTGTGTACACTTTCAAATGTATGTTGAACACGAGGGATTCCAAAACTTGCCTAAAGTGTATTCTTACATTAAACAAAACAATTTGTCCAGTACTTTTTCCAACCTTGAAAATGCAATTAGGATGTTTTTGACCTTACCAATAACCAACTGTACTGCAGAAAGGGATTTTTCAGTTTTAAGCAGAGTAAAAAATGCCAAGAGGGAAACTCTTCTTAATGAAAAGTTAAGCTCATTAGTCCTTATTTGCACTGAAAAAGATTTAACTTTGAAAACCAACTTTGATGAAATTGTTCAAGAGTTTGCTAGGAAAAAAATCTTTTCTGTAAAGTAACTTAGTATTATATACAAGTAGCCTATGAACAAAACTTGTATTTTTAAATGTGAACGAAATAAATTACAATAAATTCATGATAATTTATATGCGTCTTATTTCTAAAATTATTTACTTACACAAAAACTATCAAACTGAACCAACGGCTTTTTAAATAAAAATAAAAACAGTCCGATTCTTATTTGGCTGTTACCTTTATTTGACTTGATAAATTTAATTATGAGAATTAATTTTATTTGCATAATGTGCTGTTTTAAAACTCATAATCTTCAAAACTGTAATCTTTCATTTGTAAACAATTACTTTTTTAGAGGAACAGATAAACGAGCGGGGGGGGGGGACGGCGGCTAAATATGGTTTGCCCAGGACGCTAACTACTTGAAATCGGGGCCTGATTCTGGGCTTCCGAGACCGGGGCCGCCATCTCACCGTCAGATAGCTCCTCAATTCTAACCACGTAGGCTGAGTGGACCTCGAACCAGCCCTCAGGTCGAGAGAAAAATCCCTGACCTGGCTGGGAATCAAACCCGGGGCCTCCGGGCGAGAGGCAGGCACACTACCCCTACACCACGGGGCCGGCTCGGTTGCAGAAAGGTCCATCAAATCAGTCCCTAATGGCAGATCAGATTATCGCCAATCAACTTTAATTCCAGAGTGCGTTGCAGAAAACCTAAATCCCGATCAACTTTCTCCAATATACTGGTTGAAGATCTGAGAAGGAAATACTTCTTGCAACAAGGCAATTAGTGACCACTGCCGGGTTGATTCGTTAAGGATGGTGTTTATTTTATCCTCTTTGGTGTCTGTCTAGCAAAGACATCAAAGTGGCAGGGAATCATGGAACAACTGATACCAATCGTGCTTGAGAAAGGTGGAAAAAAGAGCGGATTTTGAGGCTTTCGTTTGATGTAATTAATTTTCGACAATATGAGTGATATACCCACTAAGAAAGTGAGAGGGCCAAATTTTAAATTGAATAATAGAGCCCTCTTTGTTAATATAGTTGAGGGATACTTGCATATAATTGGGGGGGAAAAAAAATGGATGCTGTGTGGGCAAAATTACAAAAGAGTAAACAACCATTGTGCGGATAGGTTGAAGTTTTGTCTCGTTGTCTTATTAATTCTAAAATGTCTTGGTTTGCATGGATATTAATATGCCAGAGATAAGTATTTATTTCAAGATTTGATTGATATAAATGAACTAGTTTGATGTTCAAGATTGAGGTTATATGTGAGAATAATGACTACGGAAAACAAAATAGTTCGTTCGTAATCTGTTTACCCTCCAGGGTCGGTTTCTTCCTCGGACTCAGCGAGGGATCCCACCTCTACCGCCTCAAAGGCAGTGTCCTGGAGCTTCAAACTCTGGGTCGGGGGATACAACTGGCGAGGATGACCATTACCTCGCCCAGGCGGCCTCACCTGCTACGCTGAACAGGGGCCTTGTGGGGGGATAGGAAGTTTGGATGGGATAGACAAGGAAGAGGAAAGGAAGCGGCCGTAGCCTTAAGTTAGGTACCATCCCGGCATTTGCCTGGAGGAGAAGTGGGAAACCACGGAAAACCACTTTCAGGATGGCTGAGGAGGGAATTGAACCCCCCTCTACTCAATTGACCTCCCGAGGCTGAGTGGACCCCGTTCCAGCTCTCGTACCACTTTTCAAATTTCGTGGCAGAGCCGGGAATCGAACCTGAGGCGGACAAACAAAATAGTACGTCACTCAAATCGCACTTTCTACATGAACTTGAATTTATTTATCATTGAAACGTTTAATCATATGTATTTAATGAGAGAAAAGCATCTTTGAGTTTAAAGACTGCAAGCACTGATTGAAAAAAAACACTGATTGGAGAATCAGGAAGCAGTGCTTGATCAGCATAAATTTGCTGGTCAAATCTGATGTGAGATTGATCGTCGATCAAACCGTTGCTTACGCTATTAAACGGATCAAACACTGATTATTGTTTCTGCAACTCGCATAGAATGATTGCCAAACGAACCCAAATTGATTGCCAATAACATTAAGTGTCAAGTCGTTTTAGCATTGTTATTAGAATGTTCATATCACTAACGGTACATTAAACACAGTCTCTAAACCAGTACCTACATTAAAATACGGCAAGCACAGCACTGCTTGAAAAGATGAAAACTGTTAGTCACTTTTGTCGTTATTTTTACTTTTTTTCCCATAATCTCTTTTTCTTTCTTTCTACAGTTTGATTTACGCCACACGGCGACGATAGGAAAGGAGTGGGAAGGAAGCGACCGTGGCCTTAATTAAGGTACAGCCCTAGCATTTTCCGGGTGTGAAAATGGGAAACCACGGAAAACCATATTCAAGGCTGTCGGCAGTGGGGGTTCGAACCCACTATCTTCCGAATGCAAGATGATAGCTACGTGACCCAAACCACGCAGTCACTTGCTCGGTCATAATCTCTTATGTCACTACTAGTTTCCTCACTAGGCTCTAACATTTACGTTAAGCCATTTCAAAGGCTCATGAGTCGCTAGATCTAACGACAAAGTCAATGATTTGGCAATATAGAGAGCAGCTAAAGGCCCGGGCTCATATAACGCGATCTGCCGCGGTGGTAAGCGATACCGAACGGCGGTCAAGTTGTATTTCACAATTTTGCATCATACCGTCACACACAGATCTGTTGCAATGTTGCCAACTCTAATCTGTAGGTTTTTTAAAAGTCATTTAGCGACAGAATTTGAAAGATAGCATCTAACAACTTTTCTGACTACCTTAGGAGCCATTTAGAGACTATTTTAGCGAATTTTAATGTATGACTTGATAAATTTCGTGAATGGCAGGAGTAAGGAGGACATAAAATCCAGACTAGCACAAGAAAAGAAAATTGCTCACTTCGAACATTGATATAGGAATTAGAAAGATGTTTTTGACGAATTTCGTCTAGCGTCGCATTGCATGGAATGAAATATGAACGATAACTTGCTCAGAAAGAAAGAGAATAGAAACTTTTGAAATGTGGTGTTGCAGAAGAATGCTGAAGGTGAGATGGATAGATCGAATCACGAATGAAGAGATACTGAATCGAATTGGTGAGAGGAGATCGATTTGGCTAAATTTGACGAGAAGAAGGGATAGAATGATATGACACAACTTAAGACACCCAAGACTTGTTCAGTTGGTTTTTCAGGGAAGTGTAGCTGGTAAGAATGGTAGGGATACCCCAAGGTATGAATATGACAAGCAGATTAGAGCAGATGTAGGATGCAACAGAAATGAAAATATCAGCACAGGATAGGGTGACAAGGATGCTGCATCAACCCAGTCTATGTACTGATGACTCAAACAACACATTTCGTGAATCAAGTAAGCTATTTAAAGTTAAGAACTTCATATTTAGGTTCCGTATTGAAGCAGAATTCACATCAAAGAAAAGTACAATAAGTTCCACCTTTTCAATACATTATATTATGTGACAGTTTTACGTTACAGTTAAACCTTCACATTTTTATACACTCGGGACCGGTTTCGACAGTGTACCTGTCATCATCAGCCAAGAACAATTAATCGAGGACAATAAACCTTACAATACTTCAGGTATGATATAACAGTGAATATAAAATTATACATTATCTATCTACAAAAAGGTGTGAACATGTCCAGGTAAAAAATCACGATTTAAGAAAAATCATAGTCCTGTAGGGTGTACACTTATAAAATTTCTAATTAAAATAACGTGTTAAAAACTTGCTGTTATATTATAGCTATAGCAGAGATGTTTATAGGTGTAAATCTATGGAGTTTTGGCACTCAAGACATATAGCTATGTTTGACAAGTTAAAGTGTTCAAACATTTAGTTGAATGGTGTTCCACTTAGAATATGTGATACAGTTCAGCTGAGGTTATAGTAATATGTTTGTAGGCTTAGTTTGGTATTTTTAACACTCGGGACATATAGCCATGTGTGACAAGTTAAAAGTTGATAAAACATTTAGTTAATGGTGTTCCACTTAAAATATATGGTAAAGTTCAGCTGAAGCTACAACTTGGACTTGAGGAGCAAATAATTATGTAAAATATCAATATAAGTAGAAATGAACAATTTGAATGGGTCACTGCTTGTTGATGTAGATGATCAGCGAGTCCTATTAAACAATTATACATGTCGACACCTCGGAATCTTTTGGCTGGACGTTCAATGAAGAATCAGGTTCCACAAGCAGTGGCTTCATTGTTGCACACACCTCCAAAGGATAAAGCCGCTGAAGTGGCCTAATCCTTTCACCATGAGCAGTCCTTACTCTTGCCACTCTTACGTTGCCATCTGCTCCTGGGTAGGTTTCTAACACCAGACCGAGGGGCCAGTTGAATTTCTTCACCCTATCTGACTCGATCAGCACAATCTCTCCCACCTGTAGAGTTCCCGGCTTCTGCACCCTCTGATGGACCAGCATGGCCAAATATTCATTGCGGAAACGCTGACGGAAGTCATCTCGGAGCTTCTGAAGATATCTCAGCCTTCTGTTCAGGCTGCGGGCATCCATTTCATCCAAGTCTACGACATCATTTCTTGGTAGACCTTGCACAAACATAGCTGGAGTCAATGGGTTCAGTGTCTCTGCCGTGTCTTCTATGAAGGTCAATGGTCTAGAGTTTAATGTGGCTTCACAGTCACACAGTATGGTTTCCAACTCTTCAAAACTTACAACCTTTCTGCCTAGGATTCTTCGCAGGAGTTCTTTTACCATGCGGATTAATCTCTCCCACCATCCCCCCCACCATGGTGCGGCCGGAGGGTTGAAGATCCACTTGATTTTCTGTATGCAGGACATAGCAATTATTTCCTGCCGATTCAGTTGTTTCAGGCTGCTGCTCGCACCTACAAAGTTGGTGCCGTTGTCAGTGTATATGACCTGTACTCTTCCTCGTCTGGCAATAAATCTTCTCAAGGCCATCATGAAGCATTCTGTGGATAGGGACCTGGCAAGCTCAAGGTGCACTGCTCGGTAGACAGCGCACGTGAATAGTACAATCCATACCTTATCTCCCGAACTCAGGTATAAGGGACCTGCCATATCAATGCCAGTCACTTCAAATGCCGCTGCACATTTAACGCGGTCTTTCGGTAATGGTGCAGAAGGGGGTTCCACTGGTTTGCTTTGATATCGTCTACAAATTACACATTTCCTCACTATGTTCCGTACTAATCTCTTGATGCCAATAATCCAGAACCTTTCCCTGATGTTGGCGATCATTATCTGGCATCCAGCATGCTGCATTTGACAGTGTTTCTCAAATACCATTCGATGGATTATGATGTCTTCCTGTGGTAGGAGTATTGGGTGCTTGAATTCGTCTGGTTCATCGCTAAGCAATAATCTTGTTCTGACTCTAATCAGCCCATGTTGGTCTTTGAATGTCTGGAGTGCCTTCGGGATTTTGGATTCATCATCTCTGAAGTGCTCTAACTGGATGCATTGTAACAACGTTATTTCAGCTTTCTCTACTTCTTCATAGTGAAGTTCTCCTGTCCTCTTGCTCGAACTGGCACAATTATGTCGAAATCTCAGTATCCAAGCAATCATTCTCAGAATCTTCACATAACTGGAAAAATAATGGAGATCATCACTGAATCTTGAGTTGCCGCTGGAAACAGTGCACAAAGTCGTCTTCTTTCTTTCTTTATTCACATCTTGTTCTGGAGCAAGTATCTCTAATTGTGGCCACTGTCCTTTCTCTTCCTGAAGCCATGCAGGACCTTCCCACCATCGGTTGAGGAACAAAACCTTTGCATCGCACCCCCTGGAAGGCAAGTCGGCCGGGTTGAGAGCACCAGGAATGTAATACCATTCATCTGGAGAAGTGTTTTGTCTGATCTCTCTGCATCTATTACTGACAAAGACATTCCAATCATCTTCTCTCCTTATCCATGCAAGGACGACCGACGAATCACTCCAGCAATGTGTCTTGCATCCTTCTATTCCTAAGCTCTTCTTCACTTCACGGCACAACCTCGACGCAATAAGAGCTGCTATCAGTTCAAGTCGAGGGATAGACCAGTCCTTTAAAGGTGCCACTCTTGCTTTGGCCTGTGCGAGACGCACGGTTGCCTTCCCATCATGCTCTGTACGCAAGAAAGCACAAGCAGCGTATGCTTTCTTACTGGCATCACTGAAAACATGTAGGCTAACTGTTTCTGGCTTGATCGTGTCCTCTGCTAATCTTCGTTTTACCCGACATTTCCCAAGCCAATGCATATTTCTCAGCCATGCCAGAAATTTGCCCAATATCTCTGTCGGCAATTCTTCATCCCAAGTGGTATTTAATCTCCATGTTTCCTGTAGGAGTAATTTCGGCACTAACATCGTTGGACTAGCAAAACCGAGAGGATCAAAGACTTTCTGAGCGATGGACAGCAGCATACGTTTTGTAATTCGGTTACTGGTGAGCCCTGTAGTATCGACATCACAGAAGATCTCATCCGCATTAGTTTCCCATAGTAGTCCCAGCAATGATACTGTACTGCTTCCAGTCTTTTCCGCATCCTTATGAAGTTGTGTGCTAGTCCATCCTCGGAGCTCAAATTTGGCAGTGGACATCAGTTCCTTTGCTTCTTTGATGAATTTTCTCAACTCCTGCTCAGAATCAACACTTGTAACGCAATTATCAACGTAGAACGATTTCTTCAGTTTTTCAGCTGTTTCCTTCACTTCCTCTTGTGCCTGTTCCAAGTGATGACGCAGAGTAGCACTTAGCAAGAAAGGACTTGGCGCAACTCCGAATACCACCCTACAATGTCTTAATGTTATCACTTCCCGCGAGTCACAGCTTTTCCACCAGAGAAATTTCAAAAACTGTCGATCCTCACGTGCCACGCTGATCTGCAGAAATGCTTTGGCTATGTCTGCAGTAACTCCAATTGCATTCTTTCTAAACTGAAGTAGTAGACTCGGAATCAATTCTATTAAATTTGGTCCTGTTTCCAAGCACGAATTCAGCGAGTTGCCTCGAGTATCTCGAGAAGAGGCATCAAATACTGGGCGTATCTTTGTTGTCTCACTAGATTCCTTGATCACTGCATGATGTGGGAGAAAGTATCCTGACCTGCTGTCTTCTGCGTCTGGAACTATCTCAATGATGCCATCCTTCAACCAATTTTCAAAAACTTCATGATATTCATTAAGCTTATCAATTCTGGAAAGATGTCTTGTCACCGACAGTAGTCTTTTCTCAGCTGTGGTCCGATTATCTGTTAACTCAGGATGTCCTTTCTTCCATGGCAAGCAGACTTCATATCTGTTGTCTTCAGCTGTAGATAGCTGCAACAATTCTGAAATCTCTTCTTCTTTTCGCATCTTAGATTTCAGCTCTGCCTGGTCTTGAATTCCTATGACATCTAGTTCCCACAGATCCCGCAAACTGAAATTCACATTGGTGAGCCCAACCACTTGTCCACCTTTTATATTCTTCCTGCATCCCATGATGGTCCATCCTAACCGTGTCTCAATTGCCATAATATCATCATCAATTTTCATGGTATTGCCAGTCCAAAGTTTACCGAGGACATCTGCTCCTAATAGGATTTCAACGTCGGGTGCATTGTGACCTTGATCTGTGAGTGTGATGTTTGCCTCTTTCAACTGTGGAAATATTTTCTGATTTTTCAGTCGAGGAACAAAATTACATATTTTACTTTGATCTAATACCGTCACTGAACACTCAAATTTCTGGTCTAAACTTCGTAATTTGATATCGTAGACCTTATGTTCCCGCTCCCTTAATTCGCCTTCACCAAAAAGGTTATGACTTAATGTCTCTTCCCCTAAACATTTCAGATTGAGTTCTCTGGGTATGTGATCCACAATGTATGATCTCTGTGAGCCGGAATCTAGAAGAACCCTTGCCAAGCGTGTCGTCCTACCAGTGACTATAGTTACGATAAGTGTCTGTAGCAATGTCTGTCCTCCCTGCTGAGATAGCAAACTGTCCGTTCCGTTGGTTTGTGAATCCCTGGGTGTATTGTTGGACACTTGTCTTACTTCCGTACACAACTGTGGACACATTATTGTAACATGGCGCTTATCACAGATCAAACATTTCACAAAACATTTACATTTCTTAGCATTGTGCCCTGCTCTAAGACACAAGTAACATCTTGCCTTTTGCTTTAGCAAATTCTTCCTGGCCTCTAACGTTAACTTCTTGGCACTAAAACACTCTACAGAAGTATGAGATGATTTATCACACCATAGACATGCATCCTTAGTAGAACACTTACTATCACTCGCTAAAATACATGCAGCAGCAGGTACTTTATCTATCTTTGACGCAGAACTCTTAGCATCAAAACTTAAGCTGAAACCAGATCTAGCGAGCGCAAAGCGTTCTTCACTTTCAACTTCTAACCTCAAAAATGCCAGTAGGTTAGCTAGAATATCCTGATCATCTGCTTCACTCCTATTGTTTCGTGCTCTTTCCCAGGCTAACATTACATCTTCTGGCAACGAAGATTCCACTAAAGGGTATAACATGGCAGCATATTTCTCCCGGGTAACTCCTAAGGTTTCCAAAGCTCGCAGCTGAGTTTCCAGTTTATCATGTAAAGTGCTCAGTGCCATACTTTCCCCCCTAGTAGCTTGATTTAAAACAAGGGACAAAAGCTCACGTACATAAATTTCAATAAGGAGTTCATCCTTTGCAAAGCGAGATTTTAACTGTTCAATAGCATGACGATAATTGGCGCCTGATGGAGGGAAACTTTCCACCAGCTCCCTAGCTTTCGAACCTGGTACCATCGATTGCAAAAGATACTGAAATTTATCATCGTCGTCTAAAGATTTGTCGGCATCAATTTTATTAAACTGACCCCAAAATCCAAGCCAGTTCTTTACATTTCCGTCGAATTTCGTCAGCTCCAGTTTCGGCAGACGGAAATTTCTGTTAGGTGACTGTACTATGGCACTATTTATCTCGTAGACCTGGTCTGCAGCTACAGAATGAACTTGAATAACATTTTCATACCTTGTTTTGATGATAATATACTCATCTCTGTAGGCTTCTGCGTCATCGTAGTCTTTCTGGTAGGCTTCCTCTTCTGCTTTGTTCTCACATAACCGAGATTCACGGATTTCTTCATCCAGTTTGACGAGACGATTTGCCTTATCTTCCAATATGTTGAACGACGACTCCAATTCCACTTTATCTACGATATTTTCCTGTAGATTTTGTTTCACTTGGCCGATAGCCCGCGTAAACATGCGTCTCATGTGCGATCTTTCTTTCTTCAATTTTTCCCGTCCTGTCACGGTCGCCATTATGTAAGAGAGTTAGTAATTATTGCAGTATGGAAAATTGAATACACATTACAAGAACGCACTGATATTAAACTATGATTCTGCACACGTTTATTGCACTTAAATTACAGATTCCTTAACATGAGACACAATTACACACACATGACGCCATTTTTTTTCCTTTCACAGAGATTATATACACAGAGCATGACATATTCACACGTGTGGAGCACGAGTGAATATTACTTTCGGTCTTTCGGAAGGCTTATCAGAGACTGGTCGTCTCACTCATAGTGACAGTGCTCTTAGTTGTTATTAGAAGTGTTGGTGCATTAAATGTGTATAGTATGGGGAAGCCATCGTGTAGGTAGGTGATCATGTATATACACAGCTAAGGAATCGGCATAAGCGTTGAACTCTATCAAAGATTATACATTGCAGGAATGCACTAAGGGATTTAGGAAAAACGTGTTATTCGTACGAACGTCCAGAAAAAGGTGTGTGTAAATTTGGTGTAAGCCTATATCAGTGTATACACGGCCTGGTGCAGATATTGTGCAACGTTCGTCGTCGTCTGCTCTGGAGAAGCTGGAAAATGAATTATTTTTCTTCTTATTAGGTAGCGTACGTGAATTTAAAGTATTTATATTAATATATATCATACAAATAAGTTGTAACTGGATTGTGGTAGTTAATTCGATTTAGCGAATTTTCATTTAGAATTTGGTGACTTTTTTTTGGATGGTTGGTGACACTTCATCTTTCGTGACGGTAGGCTTGTTCGAGGCGACAAGCGATGCGCTAGTACAAAATTGTCGCGCTGATAGGGCGGTATGGCCAAATACAGTAGAGAAATACAGTAGAGTCTCTACTGTATTTGGTATGGCCGAGGAAGTAATAGAAGAAAATAATAGAGAAAGTGCGGGAGCATTGTTTTGTACCACACAAGACACAGTGACTACAAACATTTGTTTAAAAACTTCAGAGGCATGGAGTGAAATTGCAGCCGAACTGGATATGACCAATAGGTGTGTTTTGAAATATTCTTGTAATTCGCCTTTCCTGACACTTTCAACATGTATGGTGAGTACTCGGCCTGGAGGTGGTTTGATCCGCAACAGCTCCACCATAGGGTATCATAGACAGCGTAGGTATACCCGCTGAAGAGGCATACTAGGGAAATGAGGAGTTGAGGTAGTTTCCCCGTTGCTTTCCATACGAATAGTTAAATTTACAGTACCGGTACGTAAACAATTGAATTTATTTATTTAGTTTATTTTTCGATGAGTTTAACCGGGTTTTGTGGTTTAAATGGAAATATTTTAATTCACTTTCTTAATTTTAACCTATAGTTATTTCAAGAAAAGAGCCAGCGTAAATAGTTAAATCCAGTCATACTATAGGTCTACACACTGTACTGGCATTCCCGCCATAGAGTTTCTTGTGTGCCATATCCATTATCGCTACCGGAAGGCCCTATACCGCCACGACAGATCACGTTTTGTGTATATTATATACTGTACGTACCGGTACCCGGACCTTTAGCCATTGCCTGAAAATTCCGTATCGTGGCAGTCTTGCCAAATCCTTCGAAATTGCGGAAGATGGTCAAGAAAATACGAAATGATGTGGAAATCTAACGATTTTTTTTCCGGCCGTAACAAATTTAAGAAGACAAATTTTAAGACGAAACATTATCCACTATTAGCCATCAGTTCAAGATCTATTTCAATTGTGTACTGTACCGCCTAATAGATGATTGCTGACATAACAACTGCGCGTTCGTACCGCATTCGGTGTTCTCGAGTTCTACATGAGATATAAATGACCTTTGAAAGTGGCACAGTGGTGCCACCATTACCGATTTCATCATCCATAGGGAGGGACTTCCCCGTGTTGTTTCAGTCTGCACGGTACTTATTCTCTTTGGGTACCGGTACTCGGTGTACAGTGAAGCCAGTTGGTTTTGTTGCATTTGATTTGTGCATGTGCATATTGGGCAAGTGATGTTTTTTCTTACGTAGGTAACATGAAATCGGTCACTCTTTAAAGGTTAGTGATTAACCCAGGAGGGTTTTTTTTGGGGTCAAATATCTAGCCTAGGCCTGTGCAGTTTTGACCTTGGTGTGCGCGCCCATCACTAGTATGTAACCGGCCGCATGGTGAATTTTGTTTACCGGTCATTGTTGGTCCTATATTACACTATCTCATTTTTGTGTCACAGTAGTTTGACAAAGTACGGTAGTCTATATAAGACAAAATATTTTACAGTAACATCTTTGATCACATGTAGCTGCACCGTAACATAGTTCTGTGAAAAAAAATTATGGTCCTCATCATACCTTTCATCAAATCTGTGACAAGGGAGAAAGAACATGGCGGTCAAATACTGTAGTGCAGATGGTCTGTGATAATAACAAAACTTCTGATTTCACATTGAGTCACATGGAAATGGTACTATAGGTAGCCTACAATTCAAAACACGAATATTACAAAAAAAGAAAAAACGACTGGATGGAAATATAGGTACAAAAACATTGCTGAAGCCATAAATGTTGGTATAAGTACCGGTACCATATATAAAATGAACATACTCCTTTGTGTTCTAAATTAAGGTGATTTTGAAGAATGTTCATCATTATTGTCACAGCTTACACACTTAATGCAGCGGTTGTTTTATACAAAAAATTATGACACTGATCATACTTCATCATAATTAGGCTACTTGATTTTGTTTCCACTTACAGTGAATGCATGGTCATCTCTTCAATATCACTCTTATTTTTCTGATGTTTCTTCTGCTTGGTATGGCAAAAACAGTGCTCAGATATTCAGAGGCAGTGTTTGTATCTTACATGCGCTGAAACAAAAGCTTCTTCAAAAACATGCATATCGGTATCTTAACTGGTTGGTTCTTTGGGTTCCTGTTGTAAAGTAATTGTCTGTTTATTCCAGCAATGTTGAGTGGAACAAAAAAGACACACATGGTCCACCGTGGGGTTTTTCGGGCTGCTGAGTACTTGCTTCCCATTTGTCCAGAAGTATCGACTCTGCCTTTAGTTAGATTATAATCTGGTATAGGATTTGAACTGTCAGGATCCACAGAGGGTTTATCAGGTATAGAAGAAAGTAATATGAGTGCTTTATTCTTTTTAGGATCATACAAAAGGAACATGAACCCAGATGTTGTTGAACTAACTGGCCTGTTCTTGAGGAAGAAACCGCTGTGGAATTTTTCTTTTATTCTTCCTGAGAGTAGCTATACACATTACAGTATTTTATCTTATATAAGATCAAGGCTGTACCTAATTAACGCCATGATTGCTTCCTTCCCACTCCTAGTCCCTTCCTGTACTATTGTCACCTTAAGACTTATCTGTGTCGGTGCGACATAAAGCAACTTGTAAAAAAATCATGGATTAGGTCAAAGCTGGTATATCAGTCATGATGGTTAGATTACTAATTTTCCCATTCACATGGTCTATTAGACATTTCAGTACTTCATAGGGCCCAGGAGGATGCCTTCCACAGCATATCTCCAGTGATGAGGTATAAAATGTTTAAGCATTATTCAGGGCATAGATTTTAATCCATACTTTGGTGGCTTACTTGGCGTATAGGTACTGTAAAAATGCACATCTCCCTTGAAAAGGCAAATTCATTTGGTGTGTAGCTCTTTTTTACAGTTCGCTACAAAAGAATCCAACAATGTCTGAACTGTTGCTAATTTATCTGTATGCAGGCTATATTTATGAGTGGTTTTGTTGTCAAAGTGAAGACTCTGTAAAGGCTGATCTCCACTTATGTTAAATGTTAACGGGTTGCAACACCAACATATTAACTGTTAAATACTGTTTCATTTAACGTTGTGTCCACACTTATAAACATGGAAAGGTTATTCCACTGAAGCTCAACTTGCAGAATTCCAGCAAGATAAGCAGATATCTTGAATTCAGGAGGTCAAATGGACTGTATCGTGATTGACCTGTCTAAGGTATTTGATAGGGTGAATCATGGGAGACTACTGGCAAAAATGAGTGCAGTTGGACTAGATAAAAGAGTGACTGAATGAGAGGCTATATTTCTAGAAAATAGAACTCAGAGAATTAGAGAAGGCGAAGCTTTATCTGACCCTGTAATAATTAAGAGGGGAATTCCTCAAGGCAGTATTATTGGACCTTTATATTTTCTTATATATAAATCATATTAGTAAAGAAGTGGAATCAGAGATAAGGCTTTTTGCAGATAATATTATTCTGTATAGAGTAATAAATAAGTTAAAAGTGTGTGAGCAACTGCAAAAAAAAATTGACAATGTTATGAGATGGACAGCAGGCAATGGTATGATGATAAACAGCGTTAAAATTCAGGTTGTGAGTTTCACTAATCGGAAAAGTCCTCTCAGTTTTAATTACTGTGTTGATGGGGTGAAAGTTCCTTATGAGGATCACTGTAAGTACCTACAGTGGGTGTTATATAAGGAAAGATCTTTATTGGGGTAATCACATAAATTTGATTGTAAATAAAGGGTACAGATCTCTGCACGTGGTTATGAGGGTATTTAGGGGTTGTAGTAAGACCTTAACAGCATTGTTGGCAAAGAAGGAGACCTTCAGATTGGCAGAGATGGCGGATGAAGCAACCCATCCTCCTTGGGGATTAGAAGACGACACCACTGCTTTGTGGAGAAGAGGGATCTTCAAAGGCTAAGAGAGTAAACCCCAAAAGAAAATCCTCACCTGTATTAGGCCTAGCAAGTCAACAGATGAGTATTAATATACTGCTTTCAAACCTAAAACAAGCCTCGGATGGAAGAATAAATTAAATACCAGATACAACAGTTCTTAATATTAAAACTTTTTACAATTAATTTAAAACCACCTATGCAATATTTTACAGCCTTTAAGACTTATATAATCATTCTAAGGTTGTAATGGTACATGTTTCACCTGTCATTGCAAGCATCATAAATTCTAAACTCTAATAAGTCAGAGCTTTGAAGTGGATGTTATATTAAAACTATTTTTAAAAACTAATTGTTTACAATAATTTACTTTGATGTATAAGAACATTATAGTCATATTTGGATTGAATTGGTTAATTCAATTCAATCAAAATTCAATCATGATCAGAAGAGAAGAAGAGTCGACCAAGGGAGGTCGGATAGGATAGGTGAAAGTGAGAAGCTAACACAAGTGGAAGGAGTGTCAGACGCACCTAGTGGCCCTGTGGTTGGTCATAAACCTACACCCTTAAGTTGTGAGCCCCTGGAAGTTACCACTTTTAGTCACCTTTCACGACAGGATACGTGGTGGTATTCTTTGGCCCCCACTCACAGGGGGAAAATTATTTATCCCTTTCTTGGATTCACTGTCTCCTTTGCTTAAGCAAGATATACCAAGAACTTTTTATGATGAAGTGCATTTTCCCATTTGTTTGCATTGTGTACATCTTATGCATGTTTAAAATTTCCTACAAGCATAGAAGTCCTTGCAAGAGATGTATAGTACCGTATATAGTTATTTTCACTGTAGCCCTCAACATATGAGGGGGTACAAAAAAACTAATTATTTTTAAAAGCTATATATTTTCAAATTTTTGTACAAAACAACCTCATCCCCTTCAAAATACTCTCCATTACAACTAATAATTTGTCCCACTGGTGCTTCCACTGTTCGTAACATTTTTCGTAGTCATCTTTAGAAATGGCTGACAGCTGCTCCCTCTTTTTTTTTTTTTTTTCTTGACCTCTTCAGTGTTGTCAAGTCGGTGTCCTTTCATGCCCCTTTTCATACATGGAAATAAGAGAAAGTCACACGGAGTCAGGTCAGGCATGGGGCAGCGGAACCATGCCATTTTTAGCCCAAAACTGTCTAACAGAGATGGCTGTGTGTGAAGGTGCGTTTTCCTGGTGGATGAACCAGTCTCCTGTCTGCCACAAATTGGGTCTCTTTTGACAAACACTGTTGCACAATCTTTTTAAAACTTCCCAATATAAGGTTTGGACGTTGTTCACTTAAACTTGCCATTATAAAAAAACGAAACAAGAACAAAACAGCGCTAGCAAAAACAATCACTGCAGACGAACAAACCAAGCCAGGTGAACAACACAGGCAGCACTGAACTGGTAATCTGTTGTGCTGTACACGCCTAGCTGCAGATATGCGTACTACACAAGCATCGCCTACGGCAGTGTTATTCCGGTTATTTTTGGGTACCCTTCATATTGGTGAACTAAAAGAATTTCCACATTTTTTGGAAATGAAAATACTTCACAGCTCTCCTTGCCTGTGGTTATGTCCGGGCTTCTATGTCACTACAGTGCCCTCATCTATATATAACTGATGCAGTACTTAATGATAGGTGCTTGGCAAGCAGTACAGTTTTGTAGAAGTTAAATTATGATACAAGAAAATTCTTTCTTCATTTTCTGGACCCTGCACTATAAATTCAGGGTGGTAAAGGTGTGTTCAGTTCACCCGGAAGGATGTGGGTTCGATTCCCCATCAGGAAGTCTAAAAATTTAATAAACAAGATTTCCACTTCTGGAGGTGCATATGGCCCTGAGGTTCACTCAGCCTATACCAAAAATAAGTACTGTACCAGGTTAATTCCTGGGGGCAAACGTGGTTGGGCGTAGAACTAACCACTCTACCCCATCAAGTACTGAGAGGTTACGGATAGGGGAAGCCTTAACCTTCCACCACTCCAAGAGCCTTTGTGGTTTGTGCGGAGATGACTTTGCTTTTTTCCTTTGCACTACATATCTTCAGTACTTTCCCGATGCAATGAGAGACACTGAAAGATAAGGAAGTTCATTTTGGTCCGTATTGAACTGAGATTACAATTAAATTAATAATATATTATGGATGGTTCATGTTTGTGGGTTACTGTGGTCACATCCTAGTTCGTGAACCATGGGCAACGGCTGAGTGGCCTAGTAAGTGGTCCTGAGAGTCGGGATACCAGTTGCTATGGAATGGGAGTGGGCATCTTGGACATATTCTGAGTCATGGCCCTCCTTGTGCTCAGGCGGCTAGGACTATACAGTTCACCGATGGTCCATAACCCGTTAGAGATGAGATCCTCACTTGGACTATGTGCAAGTAGGGTAGCATCCTGCTTCATGAATTTACCGAGCTTAGAACATTTTAAGCAAGCCTCGGCCTATGGGAGTAATGGAGTCCCACTCCCATTTGACAGGCGAGGGACTCCTTGGAAACAACTTGGCAAACGAAATGGAATTCGATGGGGAGCTATCAATATTGATGGGGCTTATGGAAGAAAGAAGGTAGAACTGGCTGAGTCAGCAAAGAGGATGCATCTGGATGTGCTAGGAGTAAGTGATATTCGGGTAAGGGGAGATAACGAGGAAGAGATAGGAGATTATAAAGTGTACTTGACTTGTGTTAGAAAGGGAAGGGCAGAGTCTGGGGTAGGGCTCTTTATCAGGAATACCATTGCATGCAACATAGTTTCTGTTAGGCACGTAAATGAGCGAATGATGTGCGTAGATTTGGCAGTTGGAGGAATTAGGACAAGAATTGTGTCCGTGTATTCACCATGTGAGGGTGCAGATGAGGATGAAGTTGACAAGTTTTATGAAGCATTGAGTGACATCGTGGTCAGGGTCAACAGCAAGGATAGAATAGTGATAATGGGCGATTTCAATGCGAGAGTTGGGAATAGAACTGAAGGATACGGAAGGGTGATTGGTAAATGTGGGGAAGAATGGAAGCTAATGGGAATGGGAAGCGTTTGCTGGACTGCTGTGCTAGTATGGGTTTAGCTGTTACGAATACATTCTTCAAGCATAAGGCTATTCACCGCTACACATGGGAGGCTAGGGGTACCAGATCCATAATAGACTATATCTTAACAGAATTTGAATTCAGGAAATCTGTTAGGAATGTACGAGTTTTTCGCGGATTTTTTGACGATACAGACCACTATCTGATGTGTAGTGAACTAAGTATCTCTAGGCCTAAGGTAGAGAAAGTGAAATCTGTCTGCAAACGAATAAGGGTAGAAAATCTCCAGGACGAGGAAATTAGACAGAAGTACATGGATATGATTAGTGAGAAGTTTCGAACAGTAGACAGTAAGCAGGTTGAGGATAAAGTGAATGGGTGGCATACAGGGATGCTGTAGTAGAAACAGCAAGGGTATGCCTAGGAACAGCTGTGTTTATAGATGGGAAAAGGCGAACATCTTGGTGGAATGATGAAGTGAGAGCAGCCTGTAAACGTAAAAAGAAGGCTCATTAGAAATGGCTCCAAACAAGGGCCGAGGCAGACAGGGATTTGTACGTAGATGAAAGAAACAGTGCAAAACAAAAAGTTGTTGAATCCAAAAAGAAGTCATGGGAAGATTTTGGTAATAACCTGCGAGAGGGTAGGTCAAGCAGCAGGGAAACCTTTCTGGACAGTAATAAAGAATCTTAGGAAGGGAGGGAAAAAGGAAATGAACAGTGTCTTGAGTAATTCAGGTGAAGTCATAATAGATCCCAGGGAATCACTGGAGAGGTGGAGGGAATATTTTGAACATCTTCTCAATGTAAAAGGAAATCTTCCTGGTGGTGTTGCAAACAGCCAAGCTTCTGTGGAGGAGGAAAATGATGTTGGTAAAATTATGCTTGAGGAAGTGGAAAGGATGGTAAATAAACTCCATTGTCATAAGGCAGCAGGAATAGATGAAATTAGACCTGAAATGGTGAAGTATAGTGGGAAGGCAGGGATGAAATGGCTTCATAGAGTAGTAAAATTAGCGTGGAGTGTTGGTAAGGTACCTTCAGATTGGATAAAAGCAGTAATTGCACCTATCTATAAGCAAGGGAACAGGAAGGATTGCAACAACTATCGAGGTATCTCATTGATTAGTATACCAGGCAAAGTATTCACTGGCATCTTGGAAGGGAGGGTGCGATGAGTCGTTGAGAGGAAGTTGGATGAAACCAGTGTGGTTTCAGACCACAGAGAGGCTGTCAGGATCAGATTTTCAGTATGGGCCAGGTAATTGAAAAAATGCTATGAGAGGAATAGGCAGTTGTGTTCATGTTTCGTAGATCTAGAGAAAGCATATGACAGGATACCGAGGGAAAAGATGTTCACTATATTGGGGGACTATGGAATTAAAGGTAGATTATTAAAATCAATCAAAGGCATTTATGTTGACAATTGGGCTTCAGTGAGAATTGATGGTAGAATGAGTTCTTGGTTCAGGGTACTTACACGGGTTAGACAAGGCTGTAATCTTTCACCTTTGCTGTTCGTAGTTTACATGGATCATCTGCTGAAAGGTATAAAATGGCAGGGAGGGATTCAGTTAGGTGGAAATGTAGTAAGCAGTTTGGTCTCTGCGGACGACTTGGTCTTAATGGCAGACTGTGCCAAAAGCCTGCAGTCTAATATCTTTGAACTTGCAAATAGGTGCAATGAGTATGGTATGAAAATTAACCTCTCGAAGACTAAATTGATGTCAGTAGGTAAGGAATTCACCAGAATTGAATGTCAAATTGGTGATACAAAGCTAGAACAGGTCGATAATTTCAAGTATTTAGGTTGTGTGTTCTCCCAGGATGGTAATATCGTAAGTGAGAATGAATCAAGGTGTAGTAAAGCTAATGCAGTGAGCTCGCAGCTGCGATCAGCAGTATTCTGTAAGAAGGAAGTCAGCTCCCAGACGAAACTATCTTTACATCGGTCTGTTATCAGACCAATTTTGCTTTACGGGAGCGAAAGCTGGGTGGACTCAGGATATCTTATTCATAAGTTAGAAGTAACAGACACGAAAGTAGCAAGAATGATCGCTGGTACAAACAGGTGGGAACAATGGCAGGAGGGTACTTGGAATGAGGAGATAAAGGGCAATTTAGGAATGAACTCGATGGATGAAGTTGTACGCATAAACCGGCTTCGATGGTGGGGTCACGTGAGGCGAATGTAGGAGGATAGGTTACCTAGGAGAATAATGGTCTCTGTTATGGAGGGTAAGAGAAGTAGAGGGAGACCAAGACGACGATGGTTAGACTCGGTTTCTAACGATTTAAAGATAAGAGGTATAGAACTAAATGAGGCCACAACACTAGTTGCAAATCGAGGATTGTGGCGACGTTTAGTAAATTATCAGAGGCTTGCAGACTCTATGCTGAAAGGCATAACAGTTTATAATGATAATGTACGTATGTATGTATGTATGTATGTATGTATGTATGTATGTATGTATGTATGTATGTATGTATGTATGTATGTATGTATGTATTGTTACGACCGCTCTACTACATCTTACCTTCTGCCTTCTGTCGCATTCTACCGTCCATCTGCTTGCTAGCCCAGCTGTTCACTGACTGGCCTGTTCTCCGGCACTGTTGCTGCTCCCTCGTTGTGACGTCACACCTACGTATTTTTCATCGAGTAACTTCTCGAATCTCTTCACCACGTATATAAGCAAGCTATTCCTTAGTTTCCCCGGTCAGACATTGAGTTGGAAAACAACACGAGTGGAGAGAGTGGAACTGTTCGCTAGTGGCTGGCCCGTTGCAACGTTTTACCTACTTTTAATTTGTGAATAGCTGCATTGTTTATCAACAGACTGGGTGAGCAAAATGTTACAACTTTTTATATCTTTCATGGTTTATATCAAGATTTGAACTTTGAATGTTAAATTATTTGGTGGCTTCATGGTCTCCATTCTAACTGAGTCCTTCAGACTGATACCTTTATCTATCTCATACACCAAAATAAACTGTTCTTGGACAAGTGATAGAAGTGTTGCCACATCCTGGACTTTTTCTACAGGCCCGAGTGGTCGCTTACATTGCTAACGTGATAGCGTTTAAGCAGCCTGGAAGGATTTCCCCCCCTCCTTTTCCTCTTTTCTTCCCTTCTCACTCAGTTTTCTTTTTCTTTCCCTTTTTTCTTTTCCGGTATTGAGTGGTAAAAATTTTGCCTCCCGACATGCTTTAATTCTCTTGCCCTCTTTTGGGTTTCAAATGAAGATTGTAAGGGTGGCCTTAAATCATTATTTTCAGATATACTAATGTACCCCCCCCCCCCCCTTTAATTCTTAACCAATGTGTGTGTGTTTTTTTTTTTTTTTTTTTTAAAGGGTAGTAGTAAATTTAAATAGGTGCTAATTCTGGTTTTTTTCTGTCGAACTCTGGTCTTGGGCTTTTCTTGAAAATCATAATCGTTATTCCCAAGAATTCTTAATTATTATTTATATTGATTGTATTTTGGTTGTCAAATGGGCTGAGCCCTTGCTAAATGTTTGTAATTCCCATTCTTTGTTTGTTATACACTGCCTATTCTAGTCATTTGAAGTTTAAATACAATTTGTTTTAAATCAATTCACTTTCCTTACATTTGGTTCGTTGTACGTTCTCTCTCACTCTTTACCTTTTCCTTCTCTCTTTTTTTTTGAACATTGTACTTACCACGGACAGCCTTCTCGGTTAGCCCGCCATGGCGTCCACTGGCTCTGCTGATTGATGAATAATAAGTCTGATATACTAGGTTTGACCCAACGAGGCATCAAGCGCATGCCTTTCCGTGGTCCGACAAGTCACCACCAGTGAAATAACATTTGCTCGCTTCTAGCGTTATGGTGTCCTAATGATTACCGTTTGACGATCTTTGGTGTTGTGGGTCGACCATCCTATCATTATCTATGCCAAGATTTTCGTCCTTTTAGCCATTTGTATGAACATAATATTTATTAGCACCCCACATTGACAAATACGCCACAGTATGTATGTACGTATGTATGTATTATGGGGGTCGAAACCAGTACCATTTGTGGTCGACTTGTGATGTAACCTCGCATTACTGCATTGTTTATCAACAGACTGGGTGAGCAAAATGTTATAACTTTTTATATCTTTCATGGTTTATATCAAGATTTGAACTTCGAATGTTATTGTATTGAATTGTATTGAATAGGTGGAACCATAATATATTATTAATATAATTGCAGTCAGAGGCACCTCAAATCCATACCATGAATTGTGACATTGAGAGAACTTTAAGAACAATACTAGATTGCTTCATGTAAGAGGAGAGCCTAGGGGATGGGGGGGGGGACCTTGGGGGATGTTCAATATTGAAATCCTTGTTGTTGTTTTTTTTTTAAGTATATTGGTGAACTGTGCTTAGGTGTTTACCCCATTTCACCACCAGCGCTGAAAGGAGTCAGATGTGGCAGAAGCTCCAGTGATCAAGTGTTTGCCCTTACAGCTCATATTGAAAACAGGTTCAAGAATAGAGAAATAATCTTGCTGCCTTCTTGGTTCTATCAACACCGAGCTCGATAGCTGCAGTCGCTTAAGTGCGGCCAGTATCCAGTATTCCGGAGATCGTGGGTTCGAACCCCACTGTCGGCAGCCCTGAAGATGGTTTTCTGTGGTTTCCCATTTTCACACCAGGCAAATGCTGGGGCTGTACTTTAATTAAGGCCACGGCCGCTTCCTTCCCACTCCTAGTCCCTTCCTCTCCCATCGTTGCCATAAGACCTATCTGTGTCGGTGCGACGTAAAGCAAAAAAAAAAAAGGGTTCTATCAACTGTCTCTGATACCCTATCATGAGAAGGGCACTTCTTAAAACTTAGCAGTGCTATTACATGTTGTAAACTTACAGACTTACTTCCAAACATACTGTGCAATAAATTTATTCAGACTTTCTGATAATCGCAGAAAATTAGTGTTTAAACATAATGACAGACTGCCTCAAGGATTGGTTATGACTCCCCTCCTCTTCAACCTGTAGACCAGAGACGTCCTCAAAGAAATTCATATACATGGACAACTTCTGCTTGGTAACCCAGAGCCCCAGTTTTACTGACGGTATGGCAGCATTGGGGTAGGGCAAGGCTATGATTGGGAAGAAAGTGACCATGGCCTTAATTAAAGTAAATCCCCAAAATTTGCCTGGTAAAAGCAAACTCTTGTTCTCACATTGAGGTGATAAAGATCTTTTCAGGCACATCGCCATTGGAGTTGAGTTGCATATTCCATTTTAACCACATACCAGTATTACTGCCATTCTTAAATCTCTGGCAGTGCCAGGAATTGAATCTGGGCCTCTGAGGATGGCAGCTAATAGTGCTAACTGTTACACACAACAGATATTTGCCTGGTGTGAACGTGGGAAACATCTTCAGGACTGCTGATAGTGGGATTCACTTGTAAGATTTCCTTAGTGCACAAGTTAAATGTTGCAAATCCTATCACTTGTGTTAACTTCTCAACACTGGAATGTTAAAAATCCTCATGCACTAGATACAAGGTACCTCTTCATGACACGAAAGTGGGTGTTTGGTGTACTAGAGTAATAGATGAAGAATAATTGGACCCATTTTATTGCTACGTTTTTATTAAACACTGACCTCCGAATGATACCTGGACACTATATTCCATCTCATCTTTAACATATTGATTGAGGAAAAGAGAGACTATGTCTACTTTCTGCAAGATAGTGCTATGGCCCATACTGCAAGTAATTTGGTGGCTGCAATTAGAAATTAATGAGCTCTTTTGACCTGATAACTAGTAGGGGCTTATGGCAAGCTCATTCTCCAGATATTTGTGAAATCTATCGGAACAATCCACTTGGAAACAAGGCCCTGGAAACAACATTAGGAGACTGATAACTGAAATAACAAGAATTATGACATGTTACCGAATTTCCTTTGAAGATGCCAGGTCTTTACATACAGAAATGGAAATCATTTAATCATTTTCAGCAGCTGTTATGACATTAAGTTAAGAAAAGCAAAACCATTGCCTGCTTTTCATTTCTTTCCCATTATTTTTTAAAATTAGTTTTCATTCCTTTTGGTTGAAGAGAATAGCAGGTGTCTCCAATGGGAAGGACTGTTAAGGTTCAAGGGCAATACTTCCCGTCATTCCCATAAGCTCTCTTGAGTTTGTCATAAACTCTTACTTGGTATTCACTGAATATGTAATTACATTAGCCCTTAGCATTCCAACGTCATATGATAAATAATGAAATAAATAGTCTACAAAGTTATAATTCAGAATATTATCACTTAATGTTTTTTTTTTTACCTCATGCATCTTGTTTTATTCCCATCGTTCTCATTTGCTTATACTGCTGGAATCACAATCTGGGAATTAGGTAGTATTTGGTGAGCTGCGATGAGTGTCCACTTCAGTAACTGTCATGGCCCCATTTGATACAAGTTTCTCTGTAGATCACACTGGACACTGGTGTTTGCATTACTTTATTTCTTTCTTTGACTTTATTTTACACTTTTCAATGAAATACACGGTGGAATATTGCTACTGATATGCCAGTAGGTAAAAATGCATCTTTGTTCCACGGAGGAAAATTTCAAATTTTTTGCTCGGCATGGACTCTTGAGTTGTGAGCTAAACACAAAAGGTTCTGAAACTTACTGGTCTGCAAAATTCAGGGGTAGTTGCCTACTGACTTTAAGTATTGAGCTGCCCTGATCTGTGAGACTTCTGCAAAACAATGTTATTTAAACCAGTATTTTGCCTGTGATAAAGTGCCCTCATGGGACTTAGAGATTCTTAAACTATTGTCAAATCGCAGTGGAGTCTAACATTTAACTCAATGTTTTAATAAAATCACTGGATTCTTTAGACCAGTAGGGTTCAAAAGCTCCCTGTTTTTCACTTGAAACACATACCAGTGCAGAGTCTGATATGAAAGCTGCTTTGCGTACATATAATGTTTGATTTTGGATTTTGCAAGTGATTAGAAGAATATTTCTGTAGCTTCAATATCAATAGTCTTGGTGCTTGTGAAATGTCAAACAGATCTGAGATTGCATGTTGAATGTTTTATTTCTCTACATCTAACAAATATTTTATCTTTTCAGTTTCAAATATATGGCTGAGTTGTCAGGATGGTGTAACGTCAGAGAGACCTTATACAGGAACTACTCGTGGTGAATACCCACTAATGAATGCCTCAAATTTTGAGCCATTTGTTAAAAGTTATGATATTACCAGCAATGTGATAAAACCATTGACATCTACCGAATGGCCAAAAAGGACTGGACTCGATGCCAATATAGCACTGATACCACAAAATCCAGCTTCTTTTCGGTGTTTCAGATGTGGAAAAAGTTACTTGAGTAAAAAGAGCTTAACAAGACATTGGAAATTTGAATGTGGGGTAGAGCGACAGTTTCAGTGCCCTATGTGCCCTACTCGTACCAAACACAAGAGTCATCTAATGACTCACATTCGCTTAAAACATGAAGCAGGAAAATAGTAACATTTTGTTTGTTCAAGAAAGGATATTGCTGTCCAATGTGAAATACAATTTATATTGATCATTTTTCTTAATGTCATTTTTGGCTATTTTTATGACAAAATATACTATGTATTGATATTGTTACTCTTTGCTTATTTTTTCTGTGATAAAAAGAATGTTTATACTCTTTACCACCAAAAAATGTTTTCTTTAGAAGGAAGGATAAAAAAATATAAAGACATTTAGGATCCATTTAACTGTCAGGTGGCCACATGAGTATTTAAAAAATGCAAGAGGGAACCATCAAAATGTTATATAAGATTTCTGAAAGCTGACAAAGGGATTTACCATTGAAGAGCTGTATGTAATATTGGGTGAAGCAGATTTCAATGGTACAGTAAATTAAAGAGTGGAAATACTGAAAAGGAAATTTAAGTTCTTATGAATTTGTAGTCAAAGTCTGTATTTCGAGTGATAGTATAAGGACATGTACTTATGGAGTTAGAGCCTGTTTTTAATGAATCCAAGAAATCTTCCCGGCAAAGTGATTACCGTACATAAATTATTTGTAGTAGTGGAAAGGTCTTCAGTGATTTAAAACGTAGACTACTGTCTTGATAATTCATTGTATTTGATTAATATTTTATAACAGGGTTGTAATTGATAGGAGGAAAGACTCTGGGGTATTATCTAGTTGTTAAAACTCCTGCTAACAAAATGGAAGATGTTCGTAAGCCTGTCTATTGAAAGTCTTTAAAGTATGTTCCATGTTTCAGAGTGTCTGTGTGTGAATTATTAGATGATGTAGATGCAGTGATAGTGGATAGAACCTATTATTTACCTTAAGCACATATAGAATTCCTAACGTGAAAGTTACTTTCAGTACATCATCATCATATGCTGTTTTCAGCTGTTGGCCAGTACTGCTTGCCGCTTCTCCCATGTCACTCTTGCCCAGTCCTCTCTTCTCCTCTGTACACACTTTTCCACTCCTTTTATCCATTTGTCTTTTGTTGTTCCTCTCAGTTGTTTTCCTGTTATCTCCATTTCATGCATCCTCCTCTGTATTCTTTCCTCTGTCGTTCTCTTCATATGTCCATACCATCTAGGTCTAGATGCCTCTATCCTGTTCTGTAGTGGCTCTTCTTGTACTATATCTCTAACCTTCTCGTTTCTTATCTTAGCCATTCTTGTCACTCCCATCCTGCTTCTCAGAAATTTCATTTCACTTGCCTGTATCCTAGTTATGGCTCTCTTTCAGTACATAAGCCTACCGTACTTTATTTTGGATTTCATAAGTTGTTAGTACATTACTATAGCTTCAACAACAACAACAGCAACATACATACACACACACTTGGTGCTTATGAAATGCCAAAGAGATATATCAAAATCAAATCAAATTAGTTTATTTGCAAATGAGGTCTCTACCTCAGTGGCAAATGATACACAAAAATACATTATTCTCAACCACTACATTTTAAGTTAAAAAGAAAAGAAGACATTTTTCCTAAAATACAGTATTATACAATTTACATTAACATTTTCTCCATTAAACACACAGCTTATCCTTAATAAATTTATATTATTTACAAAATTCTACTCATAATATCTTCTGTACTTACACACATAATCAACTCATATACAGTATTTGGAATCACTTCAAAAAATACTATACAATATTGCCATGAGATTTAAATGTACATTGCTTTTTTTTTTTCTAACCCGTTTTGGTACCTGACGTGCATAACGACCTGCTGCATCTTAAGCAGAGCCCCTTTTGCCACTGCTTTTCAGAATTCCTGAAGGGCCTTCACAGCTACCGTAGCGGTCCCAGGGCCCTCGAAGTCCCCACTGTACTTCACCCTGCAGGCAGTCCCCTAATTCAGCTGTCCAGTCTCCACAGACAAGGGGATGGAATTAATTTATTCACAAAAATTACTTATTACAATAACCTACACAGGTTGAATGCCCTCTAATATTTCTTTTCTCTGTTGCTGTGTATTCTTTTCTTGAATATCTGTACAGATTTTGGTTATGGAGAAAAATAAAAAATAAAGACAACTGAATGAGTTTTTTGGATAGAATTACTTGTTAATGAGATTGACAGTAGAAGCGTGGACATTCCAGGGATTAGAAATATCTATGAATAGGGATGCCATATCACCAATCTAGGAAAAGAGGACCACCAACCTGAAAAAAGAGGACACACACTACTGATGGAATCACTGCACCTAAATCACTTGTATCAGCTTCATTTTCATCACAGACCATTGCCCTATCACCTTTTTCATTAATGTTTTTATTTTTTCTGTGCCATTCATTCTTTTCTGAACATGAAATCTTCTTTAAAAGTATTTTGTTCTCCAATAAATAGTGATGAAACTGGATGCAACTGAAATGTTTGAAGTTACACTGCAAACACACTACACCTTTCATAGTCTCAATTGTGAACCTGTTTTTGTCCTTGGTCCACTGTGAATTAAGCAGTTAAAATATTCCCTCTGTGTTTGCATTATAAGTTGGAATACAAAAGAAAAATTTGTTTTACAGCAAAATAATACTTAGTAATAGTTTTCGTAACTCAATTTATACACAATTTATGCACAGACACAAACTCTAAATAATGATGAACTAGAAAGAAAATGGAAGCAAACAATGAACAAAAAGTGCTGCATATTTAAATGTGGTGGTGGATTTGATAACCAAATACCGTGTGAAGTTTAAATAATTTTTTTAAACCCCCCAAAAGAGGCATTTAGCAATTTATTAGAAAATCCAGCCGGAAGCTTTTCATGCTGTTAAAAATAGGACATATCCGGGAAAAAGAGGACATATGGCATCGCTATCTATGGACATGTTATGAAATGAAACAAGAGGAATTGAGTTGCAACGTGGTGAACTGTGGTAATGTAAGAAAGAAAGTGGCCAGCTTATTAGAAGTAAATCATTTTATAGATATGGTTATTGAAGATGAATCATGGGAAAAAATTATCAATTATTAAGGCTAAATTTTTTTAAAGATATGAACAGGGTATAAGGATGTGTTCCTGTTAAGGATGAAGTGAAATAATCAGGAGCTTATCATGTCTTCACAAATTTAATTTTGTTTATTGACAGCCAGTTTTTCATAACCAAGCTGTCATTGGAGGAGAAAGGGACTTCATATAAGAAAACACTAGAGAGTCAAATATTCTGACTGTATTTCTTATTAAGTTAAATGATATGTAGAGGAGAATAATAGCATTAATGTTATAAGTAGGGCTTGGATTCTTATGTAATTGCATATTCCATTCCTTTACTTGTAGACTTAGTGATAACATCAGTTTACAAATTGCTGCAAAATATAAATTAGAAGTTTTTAACTACAGTTTCACAAGGAAATTTGGGGAGACTTGACAATAATATTTTCATCTGCACCTGGACCCTTGGATACAATGTAAAGTCATGTAACAGTCTTGGATAAAGAAGAATGTATGGTAGCCCTAATTTTAACAGGTTGCCTGGCAATGTAGGATACTGCTGTTGAAGTACGTAGGGAATATCTAAGATAAAATTCTAAAATAATTTAATTGTATAAAGTCCACCTGTTAAATACACGTTTGCCATTTGATAAATGGCCTATCTAGAAAGCCACATAGGACCTAGCCTAGAGGTCATTGTCAGCTAAAATAACATAAAGAAGAAAAACATATAGAAAAGACAGTGATACATAAAATAAACTTGAGATAAAATACAATCAACAAATGCAATGGAAATCTATGTTTAAAATGTACATAGCTTCAATCTTAAAATACAGTTAATAAATACAATGGAAATCTGTGTTTAGAATGTGCATAGCTTCAAACTTGGACAAATTTAGTTGTAAGTGTGGGTCCAACCTATTTAATACAACTATTGGTTGGCTGGAGGAAAAACTTTGTGTTTTGTGGTCTGAGAACCATGGCTAATGTGCATATGATTTGCCACGTCATCAGCAATCACTCTTCTGCTATTCAGGATCATATCACACACTTGTTCAATATTGGCATCAGTTACGACTGCAGATGGATGCCCGGATCTTTCCTCGTCCTTCATGCTCGTGCGACCCCTTTTGAACTGTTCAGTCCACTGGTAACCACTTCGCTATGACAAAACATTGTCCCCATATTGTGCTGAAAGTCTGCTATGAATTTCTGTTCCTGGTACACCCTCAGACCACAAAAAAACAGATTACGGAATGCTATTCTTCCTAGGTGCAAACGGAGAGTGATGTGGCCATCTTTATGTCGCAACTGGATAAGCTGTGCTGTTCTGATAATACTGAAACCTACCACAGTCGTAGACTGTCTAGTGGCTGGTGAGTGCACAACCCCATAGAGCCAACCGAAAGACAATTAGAGCAAAATTGCAGATAGTCATTGACTTGCCCTCGTATTTCATAAAAATTGTGCACATTTCAGGATGTCCTGTAACCAGGTGTTGCTCTGCAAATCTTTCAGTTCAAGCTGGAAGTACAGTAATGGGAATCATTCTCAGCCAAAAGCAAGGAAGGTCCGGTAATGATCAAAATTGGTATTTAGCCCTTCAAAGTCTTGTTACCTTTTTGAAAACAGACAGGCAGGCAAGGCGACTGTGCTGCTGTTGTACAGCCAGACTGCTGAACGTTCCCTCCTCCTCTCCTCTCGGCACCTATCCACCTTTGTGCTCAGCTCACAAGGAAGGATGCGGCTACAGTGCTGTTTGGCCAGATCTTCAGTGATAGAGACTAAGAAACTGTATTGCAATTCTCAATAAGTAGTAATTTCATCGTGCTGTGATTTCTTTCCTCAGCAAACTCACACTGTTGATGATGTTGTTAATAGTACATTGAAATCTGCATAATATTCATATTAAATTATGAAAATGTATTTGCACAATACAGTTTTTAGTCAATTCAGAATATGAGTAAATTTAGTTATTTTATTTATTAGTATTCAATACACGATGCAAACACAACAATTGTCATATTGACAGTTGCTCATAGCCAAAAATCATTTTGCACTACTAAAGACATAAGTACCAAAACTGAGAAGTTAACATTTGAGTATCCAAGTTGTTAATTGAAGCCAAAGCTTCAAACGTGGCCGAGTTTAGGTCTTTCAAGCTTCCCGAGGAGGTACAAATGGGACATTCCAACTCTGTGTGTTCCATTGTCTGTGGAACCTCCCTGCAGTCACAGTATGGGGAGGTAGTCCTACATGGTTGATGAAGAGCAGAAGCAATTCTTCCCATGCCACATCATATACAGTTGAGTCTTTTCCAAGCACACCGAGGCAGATTGAAGCCTATAAGTTTTAAGGAGGAATTCTCATCATGCTAAGTGCCTCACAGGGTAGATTATATCAACTCTGTATGCCAACTTTTATTAGGACTGAAGTAAATAGATACTGGTTAATGAAGCAGGTTTGCGGGTCTTACGTTGTGTTGTTCGTAGCTGACTGACATCCTCGTGGATTGGGAGTGCCTCATTCTTGACCATCCTCGAACACACATGGATTAAATAGGATCTTCAGTCTTCTAAATTGAGAGGGTAAAGTGTTACCCAGCACTGGTAGCCACTGGATGAGCATAAAAAGTAGCATAGAGATAATGATAAGCATACATTGGTGAAGCTGAACGTCCACCAGAGTGTGACTACTATTAAGCCACATCCTAGACTAAGAGCTACATTTACTGCTATATATACTGTTATATAAATTCTATACGAATTTGCAAGATTTAAGCAGTGAGGAATGTTAGTGAAGAGCAATAAAAATATGGGTTAATATAAATGTTTCTGGGTGATGTTTTGTTCTGCTGCATTTTTATTATGTATTTAGCCTGTGTTATAAATTCTTCTCTATGATGGAGTCATATCAAGTCCTTATCAACTTTCCTAATCTAACAAGTCATTTTATTTTTTCAGTTACTAACAGATGGCTGATTGGTCAAGGTGCTGTGAAGAAAGAAACTGCTTATGACAGGGATAAAATAAGCAATATCCCTCTTACATCTCCATCACATTCATCTGAATCATCAAATCTGGAATCTTTGGTTGATGCGTTTGGAAATAACAGCAACTTGTTGAAGCCACATCAGACTTTGACATTTTTGGAAACTGATATTGATACTATCTTGAATTCTTCTAAGACACAAGGTCAGGGTTCATTTCAGTGCAACAGATGTGGGAAGTCATATTTGAACAAAGGCAGCTTGACGAGGCACTGGAAGTTCGAGTGTGGGGTAGTGCCTCAGTTCCAGTGTCCCTTGTGCTCCATACGCATGAAGCATAAGAGTCATCTTGCTTCTCATATTCGCTCAAAACATCAAATAATGTAGTAATTACATCTTCAGAGAATGTCTGAAGAAGTGATGGATGTTTATTGTGTGTTTTGCAAGTTCTCCTATCTCTGTTCTACTTAAAAAGATGTCCAGAAAAATGTTTATGACAAAAATAATATTTTTAGCTAGGTGTTAGTTGTTGTTTAATGATAAAAAATTTATATTACATTTATCTTTCATATACAAATGGTTTGTGTTGGAAATGGAACTAAGGGGTAGAAATTCATACAAATTGTTTGTGTTCAATGCTAATATTCACTTGAAGAAGTACCCTGACATTTTTCATTGTCTTGAAAATTGTAGTTCAAACATGCTATTTCAAGTAAATACATACACATTAACTTTCAAATTATGTAGATAAGTTGTCATCAAACTTCAAATTTTGTTGTTGTTATTCATTAATACTCTGTGACTTATATGAAGCAGTGAAATCAAATTTCACAACATGTTTATACTTTGTTCATTATTAATTTTACCAATTTTTGTTTTTTCTTAATACAGTAATGCAGTAATGTGTTTTCATAGATCATCACTTAAATGCACAAACAGACCAAGTCCTGTCAATAGAATAATAGAAGACACAAAGGGATCAGTTGCAAGAGCATTATACTGCTTCCGAGTAAATTCTCATGAATATTTTTGTTGAACTCTTGGAAATAAGTGATATCAAAGCTCTTGATTCCTGAATAACATTATGTAATAGATAATGATATTGATATCTTATTTATGTAAATAATTGTTGAATTAATTACAAATAACCAAAAGATAGTGTACTTGAAACAAAAATCCTCCATTAATGTCCATGTTTCTATAATTAATGGTAAATTTATGAAGAGCGTTGCATTGAATTCTGTTTGTCTTCAGGACAATTTGTGTTCAATTCATCAAAGCACAGCAGTCATTTAATATGGTATCTTAAGGAAGTTCTTCCTCTTATGCTTGGCATTAGTACAATATCAGTATGTTTTGTTCTTCATTCCAGCACCTTAATAACATCATATTAATGACTGAGGGACAGCTATGATAGTGACTGCTTGTATGTGCAGTTCTTCAAATATATTAGTGAAATGTTGGTTTGAAACTGTCTTGTTACAGTGAGTTTACTTGGACATTGTGTACTTTTTCTTCTGTATGCAATACATCCATTGGGTCATTGTTACCAAAACCGAACTAAACCCCATAGCACAAAAGTCGTCAAGGGCCATGGCAGGAGACCGCTGCTTAACCTGAAGGCCTGCAAATTACAAAGTGTCATATGGTCAGCATGACGAATCCTCTCGGTCGTTATTCTTGGCTTTCTAGACCGGGGCCGCCATCTCACCACCAGATAGTTCCTCAATTGTAATCACTTAGGCTGAGTGAACCTCAAACCAGCCCTCAGATCCAGGTAAAAATCCCTGAACTGGCTGGGAATCGAACCTGGGGCCTCCAGGTAAGAGGCAGGCACGCTACTCCTGCACCGTGGGGCTGGCTTATCATTGTTACCAACAAAAACAATAATTATACAATTCTATATTATCATAGGATCATATACAAAGTTAAAGCAAGCAAACGTGTTGTGACTTATGTGATTATAGCCTCACGACCTCCAGTTTTACAGGGAATCTTAACCGTGCTACAGTATCAAGCAATGACAATAGCTTTAATCACTGACTGTAATGAAGTCTTCATATTGAGTTTCCCCATGCAGTTTCAACATTGAAATAGATCCTTATTAACATGGATAACATTCACAATTAGCATTCTGTATATAACCCCATCTTTTGAGAGTAGCCTTGGTTCTTGGCATGACAGTTCTTATTCTGTTAAGGGTCTTCCTGATAGGCCAAGGTTGTGAAATATGTGCTGGAATTCCTTTTGTTGGTCCATTCCAGTCTGATAGCACCCAGCTCCATGGCTAAATGGTTAGCATGCTGGCCTTTGGTTCAAAGGGTCCCAGGTTCCTGGTTGGGTTGGAGATTTTAACACATTGCAGACTGGGTGCCCTTTACCCCATGCACAGCCCTGTTCCCGGCCACTTTCTAACTACCTCCAAACTGGAGTGCATGCATTCAAACAAACTGTCAGAACTTCACTACCCTGTGAAGGACTATTGTGTTTTTTTCTGGAGGCCTTCCTGAATAGTCTAGTATTCTTTTCCCGTGTGGTAGTCCGAGTAGCAGGTACCTTGTTTGTACATATATCTTGTTTCACTGAGCTTATAGTAGTTACCTTCATAAATGTGGTGCTACATACCAAGACAAATAATATTGTCTGCTCAAGTTTTTTCCTTCCTCTGTATAAATCTGTAAGTTACAGATGTATCCTGTTTCACTCTTGCACTCCATTCAAACTAAAATACTGTATTTTATTAATTTCCCTGGATTATATGTCCTGAACTTCAAGCACCTACGCCATGGGATCATTCCTTCATCTAATGACAGCTGCTGCTTTGGTTTGTAAACAGACTGAAACTTGGGTAACAAGTAATCTAACAGAGGCTGAACTGTATTCTATTCCTCACATGTATTGTCTGAGTACTGTCGTTGAAATGCAGGTAGGTATTTTTGAAATCTATTTTGGCTCATAGTTTTTGGAAATATGGGGGTTTCTATTAGGGGATCGGTTGACCAGTAATCTTTCAGACACAATTTCTTCACCTGTCCCATCAATATACACAAAGAAAAAAAAAAAAAAAATCCCTGCTAGTGACATTAGCCCACTTTAGTGTTTTAGGAGATACGTTATGAGAATGTGAAGTCTGCTCAGCTACATACTGAAAGAAATCCTCACCAAACATAAGTCCAATGTTTCCAGGATCTTTAGGCCAAACCTTTATACCAGGAGCACCTTCAAAATCTTCTAGCCTAGGTTCACTGTTGTCCAAAACCCAGCTGTCAGAAAACACTACATTATTTAAAATATTTAGAATATTTACACCCGTAACGCAATTATCAGACTTTTTTTGCACCATGCGAGTTCCAAACCTAGAAGAAAAGGCTATATCCATTAGAAGATATTTCATCATCGAACTCTAAATATTCAGCATCACTTGGACATTTGGAGCCTGTATCAGCACATAATTCATAAATAATTTCATCCCTGTCTAAATACGTGCAATCCCTAGGCACTGCCATCTTGCAGACTGCATAGCTCTTTAAACTTTGTAAACATGTCAGGAAATGCAAAGAATAGCTATGTTATGAAGAATAATCGAAAAGAAATGTGACTCGATTGTGTAGAACCACGCATAACGGAGTTCTCCAAATAATTCTGTTACACCTCAGAAGATAGCACTAAACTTATGACCACTGCTAACACGAGATAACTCGGGACTGGTCTGCAACGCTCGGCCAAGCAAACACGAGTTTTCTCAGGACTGGTCCGCATTGTGTTAACTTACATACATACACGTACATTATCATTATAGACCGTTATGTGTTTCAGCGTTCAGTCTGCAAGCCTCTGTGAATTTACTAAACGTCGCCAGAATCCTCTATTTGCAACTAGTTCTGTAGCCTCATTTTAGTTCTATACCTCTTATCTTTAAATTGTTAGAAACTGAGTCTAACCATTGTCGTCTTGGTCTCTCTCTACTTCTCTTACCCTCCATAACAGTCCATTATTTTCCTAGGTAACCTATCCTCCTCCATTTGCCTCACATGACCCCACCACCGAAGCCGGTTTATGCGTACAGCTTCATTCATCAAGTTATTCCTAACTTAGCCTTTATTGCCTCATTCCAAATACCCTCCTGCTATTGTACCCATCTGTTTGTACCAGCAAACATTCTCGCTACTTTCATGTCTGTTACTTCTAACTTATGAATAAGATATCCTGAATCCACCCAGCTTTTGCTCCCGTAAAGCAAAATTGGTCTGAAAACCAACCGATGTAAAGATAGTTTCATCTGGGAGCTGACTTCCTTCTTACAGAATACTGTAGATCGTAACTGGTGAGCTCACTGTATTAGTTTTACTGCACCTTGATTCAGTCTCCCTATATTACCATCCTAGGAGAACACACAACCTAAATACTTGAAATTATCAACCTGTTCTAGCTTTGTATCACCAATCTGACATTCAATTCTGTTGAATTTCTTACCTACTGACATCAATTTAGTCATTACGGGTCATTATCTTCTTGGTTACTCCGTACTGAATGATGTTATTCACAGCAAATAATAAGATGTATTTCTTGTCCACCTATTCAGTACAAATCACCTTTTTGGTATTTACACTTTCATACAATTAATTTCTCTAAAGGACATGTTTTGTTCTTATAAAGAGCATCTTCAGTAATTTGGTTTTAGACTACTGTAATTTTAATATTAACTATTGACTTTTTAATATGTTTACGACTGTTCAAGAGCATCATATTAAGATTAAGGCTGAAGATGCTCTTTATAAGAGCGAGACATGTCCCATAGAGAAATTAATTGTATGAAAGTATAAACACCAAAGAGGTGATTTTTATTGATTAGGTGGACAAGAAATACTTCTTAATATAATTGCTGTGAATCAATTTAGTCTTCGAAAGGCTCATTTTTATACCATACTCATTGCACCTATTTTCAAGTTCAAAGGATTTTAGACTGGAGGCTTTTGGCACAATCTGCCATTAAGATCAAGTTGTCAGGATAGGCCAGACTGCTTACCAAATTTCCACCAAACTGAATCCCTCCCTGCCACTTTATACCTTTCAGCAGATGATCCATGTAAACTACGAACAGCAAAGGTGAAAGATTACAGCCTTGTCTAACCCCTGTAAGTACCCTGAACTAAGAACTCATTCTACCATCAATTCTCACTGAAGTCCAATTGTCAACATAAATGCATTTGATTGATTTTGATAATTTACCCTTAATTCCATAGTCCCCCAGTATGGCAAACATCTTTTCCCTCAGTACCCTGTCATATGCTTTCTGTAGATCTACAAAACATAGACGTAACTGTCTATTCCTCTCGTAGCATTTTTCAGTTACCTGGCGCATACTGAAAATCTGATCCTGACAGTCCCTCTGTGGTCTGAAACCACACTGGTTTTCATCCAACTTCCTCTCAACCACTGATTGCACCCTCCCTTCCAAGATGCCAGTGAATACTTTGCCTAGTATATTAATTGATGAGATACCTCGATAGTTGTTGCAATCCTTCCTGTTCCCTTGCTTATAGATAGGTGCAGTTACTGCTTTTGTCCAGTCTGAAGGTACCTTACCAATACCCCATGTTAATTTTATTATTCTGTGAAGCCATTTTATCCCTGTCTTCCCATTCTTCACCATTCCAATTCTAGCCCTTTCCCATCCGTCCGTTATCAAAAATCTCTGATGTGATAGTACGATGTTAAATACCAAGAAAGTTATTATTGAGGTTGATTTGTCACTTGATAATGCAGTTATTTTGTTATGTTCTTTCTGTTATTCTTCTTTTGTTTTAGTATTTGTCCTGCCTTGTTAAAAGGTCTGCTATGTGGGTCTGCTGCCTCCATTTCTACTTCTTGTGTGCCATGTCAGCATAGAGGTTTTCACTTTTGTGGTCTTTATGTAGTGTATCAGCCCATCATTGCCTCAGTTGCCCCTTTGGTATTTTTCTAGCAACTTACATATTTGTCTTGATGATGCCTAGTTGACATTCTGCTTCTCTGGTTGTCGGCCAACATTAAGTACCATAGAGTGCAATGGGATGAACGACAGTATGGTAAATTGTAAATTTTAGGTGATGCCTGTTGTGCCTTCATCTGCAGCACAAATTCTTGTGTTTACCTCTTTGGTAAGTCAGCCATCATCAGTAATTATAGGCCTCTGTTACTTAAATTTCATTTTTCCTGGTAGGTGCTCGGTATCAACTTCGATTGTTCCAGTTTCTCTGGGATCTGATGTCATATGTAACTTTTTAGCTCTGCGTAAAGCAGCTGTACCTTGTTGACAAGGTACTCTTAGGATGCCATGTTGTCAGAGTGTTAAATCAGCTGAAGTCATGCAGCATACATCTTTTAAAGAACTATTTAAAATAGTTTTTACTAGAGTCCACCTTGTCAATACACCTTATAAAGATAGAAAACTATTTATTTTACCATACATGTTTCGGGAAAATCATCAATGCAGGATCAAACATAATACCTATTATGGTTAAGTTTATCAACAATGCAACATACAATCAAAAGCCTTCTTGAGATGTAGCAGCTTGTTTTCCTCACTATGCTTCTCAACTAAAAGTCATGCAGCATGGATTGTGTTGGTTTTGTTTCTTCTGTTATTATTTTTTTATTAACTGAGGATTGTATAATTTTTAGGCTTTTCATTAAAACATTTACAATTTTTTTATTTCATTCTGTTCATTTAAAAATTGTTGAAAATCATAATTGTGCAAGAATAGTGAAATTATAGAACTAAAAGTATTGATTCTTTTTTGTAATATTCCATTTTAAAGTGTATACTTATATTTCGAACAATAAAATGAATTCATTGTTTTAATAGTAAACTTTCTCTACTACGTGTTTGCCAAATTTACCTGACTTCTTGGTTTGGTTTTGTGGAAAATTTGTGTAAGAATTTAATTTTTTTCAATCAGTTTGTTGAGCCAATAACTTTAATTATAATGCATCTCAATAATATTGCTACTCAGGCTGAGATCTTAATATTTTGTAGACTGATACAAAACCATGAGTGCTGTGTCACAGATTATACATCTCTTTAGTGCCACATTTCAATATGATTTGATTTCTCAGTGATATGCTGTGTCATGGTATCTTTTAAGGATTATAATGTGAACTATTGCTTGGTTACTCTAGCATTACTGTTATTGAATTTTTCCATTTCACACACCACTGCATTTATACTCTTTTCTTACCTATCTTGTCTCATTTACAGAACAGACTACTGCTAGTACTAATGTGTAAAAGTGAATAGATTAATTTTCTAATGAGTAATACTTTAGAGTTCATGACTTGTAATTCCCATCTGTTACAGTTTTATCCCTCAGAAATATTTGTTGAAACAATCATAACTAGTGATGGGAATTATAGGCGTGCATAGGTTAGAATGCAAATGTATTTGAACACAGCGCAAGTAAAATCTAGCCATTTCCCATGATTAATGTACTATGTAGAGTTGTAGAAAATGAGTTTTTACATAGAAATAAAGAATTTCCGGATCTATGCCCATACATTATATTTTCTTCTTATATGTGTGAGGAATACGTACTGAAATTTTAGCCGTACCTTATTATTACACCCTGTATTAAATGGAAACAATACAGATCATTAAAACATAGTCCATATGTTGATTACTTTGCTATGCCAAAGCATTTTATCACCTTCAGGATGTCAGTACAAGTCTTCTCAATGAATTGTGATCTTGGCAAGCCAGTTCATATGTGCCCTACTAGTTAAATACCTCAGATTTGTCTTTAGCCTCTTCAGGGTGGAAAAAAATAGCATTTGTTCATTGCCGTTGATAATGACCTGCTGTTACCTCTCATTTTTCACTTATTGTATTATATTATCGATATTTATTATAATTGCGCAGTTTGTTGTCACAGAAAAGACTGTTCCTAATTTCAGGGGTATTGAGCCCAGAATCACCATCTCCTACCCCCATCTCCTCCAAATATGCTGTTTCCATGGATGGTTGATAAAGAGAAAAGAATCTGAAGACCCTTGCGGTCCCTGTTTCCTATCTCCCTTCACCATCCTCCTCAGTCTAACATTCAATGCACATCATCTGCTCTTCTCTCAGTGCTCCCATGTAACATTTAAGAAAATTCAATTGGAAGGATGAGAGCTCACATTTATAGAAAAATAACCAAAATTCTAAAATCATTAGTATTTCACTTACTTACAAAGTAAAATGTCTTCTTCTCTTTTTTCATAATTCTTCTTCTTCTTCTCTTCTTCATTTTGTTCCTCTTCCTCCTCCTCCTCAGCATATAGCAATCCACACCTAGATGTAGGCTTTTTCTGTCCCCTTCCATGTGGCTCTGCTGGTAGCTCTCAGGAACCAGTCGCTCCCTGCAACTCTGATGTCATCCTGCCACCTCAGCTGCGGTCTGTCGATACTGCCTGGTGGTTCTCAGTTGCCACTGGAGAATTATCTTCATCCACCACTTGTTGCTTTGCCTCACAGTGTGATCCACACGCGGTGCCGCTTGAGGCTGGCGATGCGCCGCATGACGTCTGCGACTCCATTGTTTCCAGATCTCCTTGTTCTGCACTCCGATCGTGAGCATGGCTTGCTTCATGGTATGTTGGCAAGTTCTCTGGCACTGATCTATGTGGGTGTTCCTCTCTCAAGACTAAACGGGGTGACCAGCAACACACACGACTCATTTGTCTTCTGTTGAGGTTGATCGGTATCACAAGGTTTTTGAGGATGAACCCAAGTTTCCCAAAAGCTGCCCATGTCAGGCCAGTTCACCTCATTATCTCTGCTGTCTGGTTCTTTGGACTAAGCTTGATGTTGTGTCCAAGGCAAACCTAGTGGTCATTTACTTCGAGGGCTTATTTGTATACGTCCATTCGAATGACGTGTGGACAAAGAAAAAACTTCTGTTTATTTTGTTATGTAGGCCTATCGTTCTCCTGGATGTCACGTAAACTGAGTTATCTGAGAATTCATGTTTGGATCTTCCTCTTAACCCTGACAGTAACACGTCTATATCGCTTTAGTTACACCACACGTCTCGAAGACATGCCACTCAAAGCCTATTATTTAAAGTTACGTTAAAATTACGTTAAAGTTACCAGACGGAATGAACAAGGAATAGAGGTGGTAGAGGGGATAACTCTCCCCTCCTTATAAGGACTAGATGGCATTCATTCGCACGACACGTCAGAAAATCATACGGTGTGATTGTCAGGGTTAACTACCACTTCTTCTTGCACTACACACTTAAATCATTTATAGCCTTTATTTACAAGGCTGAGTGGCTCAGACAGCTTCTGAGCCCAAGTTGTCAGTTTCAGTCCAGGCTCAGTTGGGTGGTATGTGAACTCTTGTGGGATGAAATTTCTGGCACTTTGGCATCTCCATAAACTGTAAAAGTAATTAATAGGGCAGAAAACCAATAACTATATTATTATTATTATTATTATTGTTGTTGTTATTATTATTATTATTATTATTATTATTATTATTATTATTATTATTATTATTATTATTATTATTATTATTATTATTATTATTGCCTTAACTCCAGTCCCTTTTTACATAAAATTATGATGTGTTGTTTTCATGTGATAATATTCCACACTAACAGAGAAAATTGCCAGTTAAATTATTTTTTATTTTAGATTACCTAATCAGAGATTTAAAAACAAATTATGTGACCAAAATTCAAAGTTTACAAGCAAAGGGACTTTTTTGTATTATATACTATACATTTGTATATTTATATGCAGATAGGAGGGAGAGAAATTTATTTAGAAACAAACTCTGGTTTTACAACACATTTCATTCTTTATTGTTAAAATTCCTAGTTACAGCTTTAACATTTCATCTGTGTATGTTTTACTTGTGTAGTATTATATGTTAAGATGTGATGAAATGATTCTGTTGATCAAATTCATATCTAATTCTGTGATTTGTCTTTTCAGTTCCTTACTCTTGGTCAGATAATCAAGATACAGCGAAGGATTACTTTCCTGGAGTGGATGAGTTCAAGGATGTATCTTTATTTGCTCTGCCATGCTCAACCGAGACATCAAATCTGCAGTCACTTGTTGGCACCGATGAATTGACCAATGGTGGAATGAATCCTCCACAGTCTGAAGGAGCAATACATTTTTCTGAGGCTGATCTTAATGCAGTGATTAATATTCCTCAGATGAGAACCCAATCTTCATTCCATTGTACCAGGTGTGAAAAATCTTATGTGACTAAAGCAAGCTTATTACGACATTTGAAATATGAGTGTGGGGTTGAACCGAAGTTCTTGTGTCCTCTGTGCCCTCACCGCACTAGACACAAGAGTCATCTCATTTCTCATATCCGTCACAGGCATCGAGGAGATCAGTAACCTCTTCTGCTCTTGGATCTGTTACAGTGTTTTTTGGCTTATATATATTTTAAATATGTATTTTTTCCTATATGTATACCGAGGCTGTTAATGGCTCCATAAAGTGATTCTAGTGTATGGGGCTTTATTTTTCCTGTAGATAGATATTTAAAGTAGGTGATCTTATGCTACGGAGAACCAAGTGATATTAACATCAGTTTGAGAAAACTATGAAAAATTTGATGTATTCGTACAACTTATTCACTTCAGTATGAACCCTTTGCATGTCTGTCATTGTAGAAGGATTTACTTTCCTTATAAATACAACAGAATTTTTGGAGCACTTTGATAATACAGTGAAACTTGCCTAAACAGGACCTCTTAGACAAGGTATCCATAGAAGAACTCTGGGGTTTTGATAAATAGTTTAATCAAATCAAAAATTAAGGATTATGTGTTACTCATGGTTTGTAAGGTAATAATGTCAAATGTTTTTACAATTTAGTGCAATTCAATGTGTGCCCCATTTGTGGCATGGCATACATCCATCCTACCTGGTGACTTTTATTTCAAAACACTTCCACTTTCTTTAAAAGCATGAACCCATTGACGAATGGCTTTGTCCGTATGCGCATCACCACCATAGTTATAAGCTATAAATTTCATTTTTGTTCCATACTGAAGTGAAATTATAAGAAATAAATTGACAATTTGTCTTGTCCAGTAACAGCTTGTATAGTAACAACTGATCCAGTTTCTATGAGCCATATAACACTGAGCCTTCTGTTGTGCTGTCGCCATTGCACTGCATTGACAGAGTCATGTTGCTGCTCGGTCACTTCAAGGACAACGCTCCGTAGTGCTCACGTTGTGCATAAAACATTTAGAGATACAGATTTAATTGTTATTGTTATGATTTAATCTGAGTTAATGTCCGGCTCCTTGGCTAAATGGTTAGCGCGCTGGTCTTTCGTCACAGGGGTCCCAGATTCGATTCCCGCAGGGTTGGGATTACTAACCATCATTGGTTAATTCTGTTGGCATGAGGGCTGGGTGTATGTGTTGTCTTCATCATCATTTCATCCACATCACAACATGCAGGTCGCGTACGGGCGCCAAATCGAAAGACCTGCACCTGGCGAACCGAACATATCCTCTGAGACTTCTGGCACTAAAAGCCATAAGCCATTTAATTTTCATCTGAATTAACTAATGTCACTTGCTCACTGATCAACCCCTCTGTGGCAACCATCACCTCAGATATGCTGGCTAGGACATGGCGAGAGGTTGATTATCGTTTGGATGTATGCCATGCCACAAAGGAGCACATATTGAACTGCACTAAACTGTAAAAGAAACTTGATAATATTTTCTATCAAACCATGTATAACAAATTATCTTTAACTTTTTATGTCATTAAAATATTTAACTTCAATCTGTAAAAAGAGAAAATAAAGTTCAGAGGGTTCCGGGTTCGATTCCCGGCCGGGTCGGAGATTTTAACCTTCATTGGTTGATTCCAGTGGCTCAGGTGCTGGGTGTTTGTGCTGTCCCCAACATCCCTGCAACTCACACACCACACATAACACTATCCTCCACTACAATAACACGCAGTTACCTACACATTTCAGATGCCACCTACCATCCTCGGAGAGTCTGTCTTACAAGGGCTGCACCCGACTAGAAATAGCCACATGAAATTATTATTATTATTATTATTATTATTATTATTATTATTATTATTACACCGAGCTCGATAGCTGCAGTCGCTTAAGTGCGGCCAGTATCCAGTATTCGGGAGATAGTAGGTTCGAACCCCACTGTCGGCAGCCCTGAAGATGGTTTTCCGTGGTTTCCCATTTTCACACCAGGCAAATGCTGGGGCTGTACCTTAATTAAGGCCACGGCCGCTTCCTTCCCACTCCTAGCCCTTCCCTGTCCCATCGTCGCCATAAGACCTGTCTGTGTCAGTGCGACGTAAAGCAAGTAGCAAAAAAAAAAAAAAAAAAATATTATTACAGACACGATGAGAAAAAGAAGAATTGCCTTTTTTTGTCATATATTTTGACTAAGTGATAACAGAGTTTTAAAACATTTATTTAATTACTTTTGGAATAGTAAATCAAAAAACAATTGGTTTAAAGAAGTTCAAAGTGATTTGGAGGAGTTGAATATTACCATGGAAACCATAGAAAACAGAGGCGAGAAAAGTATTTTGAAGAATAAATGCATCAGGCTTCCTCTGACCACTGTACAGAGGAAACAATATGTTATAACGGATGCGGAGAGGGAAGCCAGGTCAACCAGACTCAAGACTTTTTGGGAGAAGAAAAGGAAGACAAATTTGTTGTAGTCTGATTTAAGTGCTCCAATGTGGGCGTAAACTCTGTAAATAAATAAATAAATAAATAAATAAATAAATAAATAAATAAATAAATAAATAAATTATTATCTGAAACAGTTTCCAAGCACAGTCCTATACTGGCAATGTTAAATTGATGAAATTTGATTGCACTTTTCTCAGAAACGATTAATCCTATGAGGTTGCACTTTTATGCAGTTGTCGATACATGCTTTATCAATACACTGACATTTTTGTTTTAATGCTGAGGGCAAAAGCTTTGCTATATTATTACACTAAATTTTGCCCATATTTTTCCATAATGTTTGGTAAAGTCCATGATTAAATTATACACAAAAAATAAAATGTCTGTAACACCACAGCTAAGTATAGACGAACTGTAACATATTTCACACATCTAGGTAAAGAACTTCTTGAAAAAATGCAATAATAGGTCTATGTTACCATAACACCATTTTGAGAAACATCGATTTTAAATTGACGGAACCTTTAATGCATGCCACTTCCATATTCTGGATTTCCACTGTTGTCCTCATCATAACTGGCTCCTTTCTTAGACCTCTGTAGCTTTCTGGCTACAGCATTTGAACATCCCACACATTTCCTTCACTCAATACCAATATGGCATCATTAACACATAGAATCAGTATCTGATACCCTCTTTTGGAACTTTCCTTTCTTTTTCTTTTTTTTAAACTCTTGTTGGTTTGGACATGATAATGCATTACATACCATTCATACAACCATGAGGATAAAAACAAACTTTGACCAGCACATCTAACCACCAAACAAACTGCAGAATGCAACATAGCATCTGTTTATCAGGCAGGCCAATACACAAAACTTCCCTAGAACATACAAATGTCCCAAAGAAATAGAAACTAATCCAGAAAACAGAAATCACTGCAATTCTCAGACCTGATCTAGAAAGGAGGCGTGGCTCTTTTATGTCACATGGCATTTAAATGGATGATAAATGGCATTTGGGATTTTTCAGCAAAATAAACAAACACATGCACATTATAGAATGGACTTTCAACTATCAAAATCATAATGAATGTAAAAATGGGTATTTTAAAACCCAAAATAGCTTATTTAGTGTATTTTATATAGTAAAGTTAGTCTCTTTCAAATGGTATATTAAATTGGAAAACTGCATAACATGGAAACAGGAGTATGTTTGCATATCATTTGCTTAAACAACCTGATTGAAAATGGAGAATTTTATTGTAACTGCTATTAAATTCTGTCAAATCATTTTCAATTTTGTAATGATGAAAGTAGGCAAGGCATTATTTTTGAGGTTGAGTATACTCAGACTTTTAGGAACTATTAATTCCACCCTTGGTGACCGCCTTCTTCAAGAAACATGGAAGATTCCATAGTTTCCTTGGCAGAGTGTACTTTCTCTTATGCGCTACAGGAGATTACGAAAAGTTCCTGACCCTACTGGGTTGTAAATAGTGTTTCATTTATCCTTCCACCTCTCCTGCAATGCACATCATAGGGTAATTATGATTCACTCTTAGTTTTGTGCTGGCAAGCAATTGGTGGAGTACGAGTGGGATAAAACTCTGAACCCTGGACAGATTCGCACAGATAACTGAAAACACGGATAGTACGATTATGTTCATTTTAATGCGCAATGTAATTTTTAATAACACACAACATACAACACTGTTTGAAAGTGCAATAATGTCAAACAATTAACACATTCAATAACCACTTTTATCAATGACGTAGTCCAATATAAAAATTACTTACAACGTCTATTGTTGGTAGAACACTTGAGGTACAAAAGGTATATAAAACATCAGTTTTCCGTTGTTTGGCAAAAAATAATTGGTAATGCCTGTTGCTTTTGAGATTCATTTCAGTTCTTTCGTATACGAGTATGAATGTTCCGAAGTGCAGCGGCATCCTGCTTCACTGCTGTAATTTCTAGAGAATTCTAAGAGTTTATCTTTGCTGTTTTTAATGTCTCAAACTGCCTGAACACCAGTCCCATAATCATTCGCTAATTTCTTTACTGGTTCTCCTTTCTTGAACTTTTTAATTAATTCAAGCTTTTGTTTTAAAATTAAAAGCACTTTTGTTTGCTTCATAGCCGTGACTGCTATCACAGAACATCAACAAAACCATTATCATTGCAGTGTTTATTTCTCGAACAAAGCATGCCACCAGCATACTTGCAGTCAAGAGCATGCTCGAATTTTATGTGCACAGTTCACATGTTTTCAAAATGCCAGGACAAAAATAAAGGAAATAAAATAAACAATAATAAAATACACCTTGAGGGTGCATGGATAACCTGCAAACCGGATAATCTCCACCCGGATGATCAGGAGTTTTCTGTATTTACATAGTTAGTACATAGTAGTTAGCTCAAGATAGGGTGAGATGGAAGCTGCATCAAACCAATCTAGGGACTGACGACCCAAACAACAACATGTATTGATATTGTACATCTACTAGTGCAAAGAATAATACAAATTATTACTGAACAAAAAAAAAGACTTTTTTTTGCTATTTGTTTTATGCTGTTCCGACAGAGAGAGGTCTTATGGCGACGATGGGATAGAAAAGGCCTAGGAATGGGAAGGAAGCGCCCATGGCCTTAATTAAGGTACAGCCCCAGTATTTGCCTGGTGTGAAAATGTGAAACCACGGAAAACCATCTTCAGGGCTGCTGACAGTGGGGTTCTAACCCACTATCTCCCGGATGCGAGCTCACAGCTGCATGCTCCTGACCGCATGGCCAACTCGCCCGGTAAATAAAAAGAAAAGACAGAGACAGTTCTTAGTATTTTTGAATTATGTTTTGTAATGTCACTGAACACTGAAAAGTAAATATTTAGTGTCTGAACCTTAGATTACTGACCCTACTGGGTTGTAAATAGTGTTCCATTTATCCTTCCACCTCCTGCAATGCACATCATAGGGAAATTATGATTCACTCTTAGTTTTGTGCTTGTGTTTTGTGCTTTTGTTCATGGTCATTAGCTTCCACTTGTACTTCACTTACTTCTCTTGGAGTACAAATACTACGTGGTTGTCTCTAGCATTAGAAAGAGCATACTTTAAGCTTTTGTTTGATGTCATTTGCTCTTTTTTAAATTAATTTTTTATTGTCACGTGGTTCAGTTTAGCATAAGAACTATTTGCTTTTATTTCAACCTTTGACAGTGTACTACGGTATTGTAGTTCAGTGTACATCTTTTGTAAAGTTTTTATATTATGCTTCAAAAATGTTTTTTTTCTTCCTTTATGATAATACTGTACTGTATTGTATATCATGTAGTCCGTCCACTAGGAGCCTAGGTTTTAATTGCGTGTGTAATTTGGTAAGTAAAATATGTATGTCCTCTCTTCAACTTTTGATGTGTGGGAGATGGTGCAGGATGGGATGTTGGTAAGTTTGAGAAGAGTAATGGAGGTGGATGTGGATAAAATTTTCCTGTGTGTTAGCTCTTGCGTTTAGGCCATCTGCGGACCATGGTGCTTGTGTTCTAGCTGTGTTTTTGTCTAATTTAATGTCAAGAATTTCATTTCTGGTCCTATTGAAACGAAATTTACAGTTTCAGAAAGAATAATAGTTTCCACCTGTTCAATACAATAAAATAGTGAGATTATTAAAATATCACATGTTTATTATCTGTCATTTAGGGACCGGTTTCAGCACCTTCCTGTACCATCATCAGCCTAGGAATTTCTTTTTTCGCAAGGCTTTTTAAATAGCTACATGAAATATTTATACCAGTGTAAGAACATGAATAGAGCATTCTAAACTAGGTTGTAATTTTTTTTACCATTACGTATATGACTTAAAATCTATGTGATTAAAATACAGAGACTAGATGAATCTTTCTGGGATAATAGACACGTCATGAGACATTTATATACATTTTTAAATTTAGAGCTCTTTGCTTTATCGATCTGGAACTGTATTTTTGTTGTCGTCTGCCTCTTTTGGTGTACCAGATTGTGTTCAGAGCAGCCTCTTGAGCCTTCCTGTTGGCTTAGTATTCATTTTCTCGCTGAATTCTTTCCTGCACTCCTCTGACCAATTCCCGGCTCCTTTGTGACTAGCTGATGTAAGGGATGTTAGGAAAGGTTTAGTTTTGACCATTAAACAGTATGCTTCCTGTCAGTTGTGGTGGCTTGATTAATATTAAGCTCTGCAAGATCTTTGTCCACTTGCTTGGTCTAGGGGAATCCAGTAGCTTTGC